>NW_005187751.1:269279-303575 GCF_000239375.1 Pundamilia nyererei | reverse complement strand
TGTTTTTCTTATTGCGGGTGTTTTCTTAAGTTGCAGTCTGTTTGGCCTCTCAGGGCCACCATAGTAGAATTGCCACCCGGAGATGAAATATTGTACTCAGTTATAGTGGTTTCATTGGACAATGATGTGGTGAATGATGGAGCTGCCAAGCTGGAGGGAAAGAGAAGAGTCATAGATGTAATGAAAGAGGTCATGCTGAAGTCACTGAGCAGCCATTATGTAAAGTTCTGTGAATTAGTAAAACTCACATTTAATTTCATAAAAACATCACAAACCTTGAATTGTCTGATTGTACATCATCATCACTGTGGAAGCTTCAAGAGGTTTCACAATAATTTAAGTGAGAAAAAAATAGTCCAGAAAAGTATGTGCAGCAAACAAAAACAGTCTCTGGTAAGTTGAAATGTATTTTAGCTTATTGTTATAACTTATTTATCTTGTGTTTTATATTTGGGAGGGGCATCTAAAGTAAAGGTAAGATATTTTACCTGGGCAACCTGTTTTGATCTTTTAAATGTAACTTATTCGCTTCTAATGAGGACCGAGCCCTGGAGGAAAAGACACAGACACTGTTTTCTTAATGCTGAGAGTCCAGCTAAGCTTTGCTCTGTAAACGATGCAGCAGTTAAGAGATATCAATAGTTTTACCTGAGACTTACATCACTTATGTCTGCATGCATTGAAAACCTGATCTGATTCATATAGAAACTAAAGAGAAGTAAGCCTCGTCCCTCCGTTGCACAGGCACTCCCGACGTTCTCGGGCCTGGAGCATAATTTCCTGTGACAACCTCCTCAACATGTGCAGCTTTGCTCTCAGGTCTGGAACGTAAAAAACAATTTTTTCTGGTCATTAAACGTCACTTTATACATCACACGGCTCAAAACGGTTTATCCTTTCTCCCTCATACTGAGGGGACTGAGGAGACTCGTCCAGCCTGACTGCCTTGACATCCAGGTGTCTTCCCTGCTTGCCCTGATATGAAGAAACCCGAGAAGCCTTGCAGGTCAAATCTTATCAGTCATATCTATTATGGCCACTCTTCTCTAAATCGTGGTAGTTGTTGAGCTGAGATGGTTAGAGCTAAAGGCTAGAGCAACCTATTAGAGCTGTTTGGGCTAATATAGATTTATACCCAGCTTTATATGTTTATTGTTTTACAACGGTTTAAAAGGGAATATCCACAGTTTGGATTTGATTACAACTGCTTGGCAGGAGCCAAGCAAAATAAAATGAATAAAAAGAATAATAAAGAATAATCAAATCACCTCAATTCAACTTATTTAATTAACCCACTGAGGTAATTCTGACTTTGTTCTTATCTTTGGGGGGGAGAGGCTGGTGGTGAGAAGATGTGTTCCACCTCAGTGCTCTGTGTTCATGGAATTAATCAGGAAAGCAGGATTCCTTGATTGATCCCACTTCTCTCAAAGCTATAATCAGCTGAGAAAACCTTGGAAGTCTTGAGAATCTTCTTGAGAATAATGGAAGTCGAAATCCTTCTCAGAATTATAATCCAACACAGTAATTATGATGATAATGATGATGATGGTGAACAGAAGTAAAACCAAATCAAAGTCCAATCTGTAATTCCAATCTCTCCTTCATGCCTATGGTGGAATTTCCAAAGGCGAGAAGTAAAAAATTCAGAGATCAGTGTCCTGTGTGTGCTCTCATTAACACACACGCACGCACGCACGCACGCACACACACGCGCACACACACAGTGGGGAACTAAAATGCTCAATAGCATTATTTTACATTTAAATTCAATACATTTAAATGTAAAATAATTTTAAAGAAATGTTTGAACTAATAATATTGATTTGTTTGTTTTTTGTTTGTTTGTTCATTTTTTTAATCTTTGCTCTTTTCAGTTTTGTTTTCGGTTTATTTATTTATTTTGCCATTTATATGAAAAAATATTACATATACATAACTGTATAATTGTTTAAATGAAATTTAAAAGAAAAAGAGAAAGAGAAAAACAACAAACGCGCAATATTTTTACTGCTATCTTAACCACGTAATTCTGCAACATGAACACCATTTCCCACAAGCCCTTGATGAAAGTCTGGTCGCTTTAGCGGCTGTGGTCCAATAAGGTGAGGGTCCTCCCCTATCTCCGCCAATTAGGACTCTGTTGCTGTCACTGCTTATATTTTTAGTAAATTGTTCAGCACCATATGAAACTACAAATATCCCTCCACCATAGAAACTAGATCGCGCTGGGTCATTTATAATATTCTAAAAGCTGGAAAAGCGCACTCCCCGACTATACAGTGGGGTGTTTGGCTTTTTGGCTATTCGAGAAAACTGATTAATCAACACCATGCTATTTGAGCAGAAATTAAGGAGTCACTTTTATTTTTATCAGCTTAAATTTGGATAAACTAAACCTATGAAATACAGATAATAATATAGTGGCGACAGGAGCACATTATGCTTCGACAGGAGCGTCAGAACCGCTATGTTGAAAAGATAAGTAGTCCCTGTCGTCACGGGGGTGTGGGCGAGTCACACTGTATAAATACGCTGGGTTGTCAAACAGCAAAGTTTACTGGACCCTCCATGCAAACTGTCAGCTGAAGACAAAGTGGGGAAACCTTGGAGAGGCTTTCAATTATTTGGGCAGCTGTGGGGGAGAAAAAATATATATTTATGATGGTGAAAAAAATGTCAACTATTTCGCATCTGAACCAGTGAGTCGACACATGAAATCGGAGTCCTCGTAAGGGAATTTAAAAAGAACAAAGACAAGCTAGGTGAGTAATTAACCGTCAGCCGGTGCGCGGGATTGGTTGCTTTTATGTTCAATAAAAAAGGACTGGATGTTACAGTCCCTGATAATGCAAGGACTGTAAAAAATGTAAACAAATATATAAAATTTGTTGACAGCGGGATGTTGCCGTTATTGTTCTTCTAGAAGCTTTAGCTGTCCGTTAGAGAAGGTGCACAGGGTTGAGCCCCTGGAAAGACACAGCTTTTGTTTTGCCCGAGCCCGTTATAGATTAGCTAAAGCGAGCCTCCCGGAGTGTGTTCAGCTCACGTTTATTTTCCTTCTGCTGTGCTTGCGGGGGTGTTTATGCCGAGAGAGAGAGGGGGGGCTGCCGCCTTCGTTCCTCAGATACTTGGTCGATAGGCTGCTCATCACTTAATTAGCTTTATAATTTAATTTACAGCGACAATTTGCCAGGGAAGGCTTCTCCACTTGCACATCAGCTAAACCAATGTCTTCTCTGGTCCACTGCCTTTTGACTCGCAAATGTCACTAATCCTTTCTCCAGGTAGACCTTAATGCGTTCTTGCAAACATTGAAGACATTTGTCCATGTTTGTCTCTTTTTTAAGGAGGCACATGTGCACAAAATTCCAAACGTAAGGAAAATTAAAGTAGCAGACAGTTTAATTTCTGTTGGTAAGTGTACGAGTACAAATTCCTGCAACATTCATATCCTTATTCTAGGCAATCATGCAGGCCTCCCTCTGCTGCCCTTATACACGGTTTTTTGTTTTTGTTATTTTCATAGCAAATTGTGTAGCTGTGCCGCTTGTCTGGTATATAGTGGATGTTTAGCAGTACTGTGTCAGCGCTGTACTAATGCCTGCATGTAAACAAAAAATACCACCCCAGATTCTGCTGATGACCTGACGAGAAGGAAAACAAGACTAGAATCAAGTCTGCCAGTGAAAATGCAAATGTTTCAGTTATGCAAGGTGGTGGGGCTTGTGGCTGTGGAAAGATTGGAGTCTTGTTTGTATTCCTCAGATTTCACTCTGAAAGCCACACATCTGTGGACAACAGCTGAGCTGTTTCTCTAATGTCATTGTTTGACATTGGATCTTGTGTATCTTGCTGCTTGCTTCTTTTTTTTTTTTAAATGAGAGGTGGGAAATGCAGTAGGTGGCTTAGAGGTTTGTGCACTCAAGGTTTTTGGAGACACTGATGATGGCTGTTTCAGGTAAAAGACTGGTGCAGTCCTTTCTTTGTCAGTGTAACTCGTTATTAAGGTGAGGAATTTGCACCTCAGATGATGCAAAAACAGGGCCCCTACTTATAGCCTCATCCTAACAGCCCCCATCGTATCCTTCAATGTCACCCTTTTTTATGCAAGGGGAAAAATGCAAGACCTGTGGTTTTGTGTCACCTCTGCAGCCCTGCGCGCAGGCTGTGCAGCTTTATCTGTAGCAACATTAGAATTACCTTTAATCTGAGGCATTTTTCTAATCTTAGCTTCCGAATCCCCATCTGGCAGGGAAGTGAATGTGAGTGAATTGTTTGTGTGCATGTAGGAAGGAGGAGGAGGGGAGGAGAGGTGAAGGGAGGGAGATGGGGTGGTGTTGAACACATTCAGTGCATTCTGGGAAACTGTGTTCTGTGGAGTCGGCTAACTGTCCTTCCATTTTACACATCTTCTCCGGTACATCCTTTTTGTATTATGATATGCATATAATGTTGCTCTCAGTGGGAATGTGCATGGTGACGAGTGGACTCTTGTACGATTGTGTATTAAAGCAAGAAGCACTTCATGCAATTGCATTCAGATTATGCAGGATTTACGAAGTGCACAGCATCTGTTACATCCACCCTGAGGCTGATAAACAGGAAATATAAAAGGGTACATTTTAGGATTGCTGCTTCTGAGTGAGAATCGTGCAGGGGTTATACTTCATATCACTACTGTAATTAAAAAAAATAAAAAAATACCAGTAGGCATTTGAATCCATATCCCGATGCTTGCACTGGTTGGCAGGTGCATGTATTATGCATTTTTTCAGTGTTGTTGGAAGCTTATGACTCCATTAGGATTTTGGCTTTTTTTTCTTTTTTTTGTATCTAAAGTAGTGGCAGGAATTTCTTCTCTTGTGATGCATTATGTGTGGGTAATTGTCTTGTATGTGAGACTTCAGTTTTGTTTTTGTTTTTTAAAGCTCACTATAAAATAATACTCTGATTACAATCCCCCTGTAGCCCCGTCTTTCTGTGTTCCAAAAATGCCACATTAACTGTCTGTTGTGAGAGATCAGCTGAAAAAACAAATTCCTCATTTTCACACAAAGTTATATTGCTCTTCTCTTCTTGTCTTCATAGTTGAGGACCTGCCAACACAAAACAGCCTGTAACCTGCAGCCTCTGCCTTCAAGGTGCCTTTACCATGGTGACACTAAAAGAATCAAACACTGCACAATAAGCCAGAGGGGGACAAAAAGATTTGTTGCCACTGCATTGCCTCACTTTCATCTCATCCCCTTTGAACACTTTGTTCCCACACTGGCACTAACCCAGTGCAGACATGCATCTGGAAGTGAAGGTCGCGCTCAACTTCATCGTGTCCTACCTGTACAACAAGCTGCCTCGTCGACGAGCCGACCTGTTTGGCGAGGAGCTGGAGAAGATACTAGTTTCTCGTTTTGAGGGTCACTGGTACCCCGAGGCCCCACTGAGGGGCTCTGCTTTCCGCTGCATTCACCTGGGTGCACCGAGGGACCCTGTGGTGGAGTTGGCTGCCAAAAGAAGTGGGCTGGACACGGAGGAGGTGCGGGCAAATGTTCCTGCAGAGTTGAGCGTGTGGATTGACCCTTATGAGGTGTCCTACCAGATTGGAGAGAAGGGTGCGGTGAAAGTGCTCTATCTGGAGTCCCCCCCTGGCCTCGGTTGTGACAGCGAACCGGCCGAAGGGGTCATCAGAGAGGCTAAATTAGATGCAGAGACGGAGGATGCCAAGAGCTTGGGCTTTAATCCAGATGCTCAAGTGTTTGTACCAGTTGGAAGTCAGGCATCTCCTTCCTTAATGCCATCCCTCTCCAGTTCTCCCACACCCCTATCTGCCCAGTCCTGCCCTGGAATCTTCAGCTACCCCAGCTCCAGCACACCCACCGATCCCAGCATCCATTCCTCCAACACATCTACTCCTTCTCCTCCGAGCGGTGGTCTGCCCTACCTCTCCACTCAGCAGCCACCTGCTGCTCTTCCTGCTGCCCGTCCACAGCCAATCACGTTCACCACTGCCAGCTTCGCCGCCACCAAATTCGGCTCCACCAAAATGAAGAAGTGCAGTGGGGCCGGGTCAGGGTCTGCAGGCTCTGGTGTCATCGCACCACCATCTCAGAGGATACTCTCCCGCTCTCCTACCACCATCTCAGCACCAGAGCTGCTTAAGCACAAGCCCCTCTCTCTCTCCTTGCACTCCCTCGGGGGTCCCATCCACAGCCAGCTCTCCCCCAACGCCAAAGAGTTTGTCTACCCAGGATCTCCAGGCCCTCTTTACTTTGATGCAGACACCCAGCCCATGCAGCCTCTTACCAGCCCTTTCCAGCCCTCGCACACTATCAACACCCACCCACCATTTGATCCGTTCTCCAGCCCTCCTGCCCAGAGCGTGGGCATCATTGGCAGCAGTGGAGGGATCTCTTACATGGAGAAGCCACCATTTGTTGAGGGTTTAGGAAGCTACAACCTGCAATATCCCAGCCAGTCTTTCCAGCCTGTCGTGCTGGCCAACTAAGCCTTCATTTGTAATAAGAATTGTTGCAGGAGCAGTTGGGTGTACGGCAAAGACCCTCCTGATATTTTCAGTTTTTCTAACAAATTGTTCTAATACTAATGTGTGTTAAGAATTAGTTTTACTACAAAGATTTACAATGTCCACTAAATATTTAGTGTGATTTGTTTGGTATCTCTATAACCCGCCCCAAACCCCACCCTGCTCCTACTTCCTGTGTCCATTGCTGTTACTCGTTATTTGTTATTTGTGTTGGCTTGGAATGGGTGCTTCTTTTTTTTTTTTCTGTCCACCTTTTTGCCGTCTCCAATTTCATGTTTATGATTTTGCAATGAATGCTAATGTGAGTTTTTTTCCTTTTTTCTTCTTGTTTTTTGGGACTTGTAGTCTAGTGGACTCTAGTATAGCTCCATTTTGCACTGCACTGTCATGCTGTGAAAAAGGACTTTGCCAAGTCCTGCAGGGAACGACGGCTGTGGAAAACTCAGCACTTTGCTCTGCAATCTGCTCTGCCCTACTTGCCACAAATACGGGGTGGGGTTGGTGGAGGGGCTCTGCTCTCTGTGCATGTAGTTCGCTTCTGTTTGGTCGTGGTTCAGAGTGATTGAGAGACTCGTTGCTTGCACAGTGAAGCCCTGTTACCTTTGAAACAACCTGACGCACGGGCATATTTCAAGTCTTGTTGGTGGACGCATGTTGAAAGCAGGTTATCATCAGCTGGAATGGGCACGTGACCGGGGTTTCAATGAAGCAAGGGCAGCTAAGGGGAGAATCGAGGCGCTAAGAGTAATGTAGTTGAATGTATTGTACCTGTCAAGGGAAATTGCAGCTGTGAAGGTCAGCAAAATGGATTTGGGGGGGGGGTACCTTTTTTTATGAATGTGAAAACAAATGAATCTTTTGAATTTTAAGGCGATAACCATCTGCTGATTAGGCCAGTTGTGCACATAAAGATGCAAATTATGGTTTCACACATATTCAAACATACACCAGTCAGCAGCATATTAAGGTGAACAGGCAGGAAGGATGAGAGGTGGGGGTGGGGGGTGGGAATGCAGCAGTAGCTCAGCATTAGGGATTGTGATAAATGGCTTAGCATGACTTTGACTATGAAGGAGAGGCTTTCCTCTGCATGGACAGGAGGGAGGGAGGGAGACGGTAAGAGAGAGAAGCAGCTAGAGGGTTCTGTTGCCCCCTGTGCCATTCAGGGTGTACTGGCTTAGAAAGCAACACTTTAACACCCAGAGCACGTTTCTGATGGGCTTAAATGGTATTGAAGCCAAAGGCTCACTATTCTCTCAGTCCTCTTAAAATTCTCCAGCGATCTCTGCTCCTCCGGCTGTTGCAAAGGAAAAACCAGAATTGTACAGTTCAGGTTGCTCTCTTTATTTTCTTTTTCTTTCTTTTTTTTTTTTTTTTTTAAATTTATTTCCCAGCTGCAGTGATGCAAACAGAGATGCAATGAGGAGTGTTCTTCTGTGGCATCTGTCGCGTCACTGGATAGCTTGTCAGAGATCTGATGTTTGTATTGGTGCAGTTTAACAGCGGGGCCTGATGTCATTGTTGGTTCGTCCCTGAAAGAGAAGGGTAACCTCCACATGTCCACGTCCAGCGGTCCAGCACTTTATTACCAGGCTCCCGATGCCGAACCGTTCCTTTGCCCTCCGTTTGGCTGTTGCACATTTTATTCAGATGTCATGAAATGCTTTGGAAACTCCAATGAGCTACATTTGCATCACAAACGGGAAAGAGATGCAGTCAGTCTCACTCTTGGTTGGCTGGTTGTTTAGTTTAGTTTTTTGTTATTTTGTTAATGTTTTTCAGACTATAGATATTTTTGTACTAGAAGGACCCTTGTCTTGTCCTCATGTTGGTTTTGCAATGTGGCATTACTGTCATATGCAGCAAGCTTTAGTTGTTTTTGTTTCAGAGGGAATGAGTGGGTGAAGTGTACACCTCTGTAAATGTTACAGTTGTGAGGGAAAAGGCTTTTTTTTCTTTCTTCTTTTTGATCTTGAATCTATTTCCACCATTTATTTTTTTTTTTATATTAGTTTTTGAAAATGATCACTAAAACATTTGTATAAGACATGCAGAGTCCAGGAATATGTGTATAAAAAGTTCTTATGTTGAGATTCTTTGTTTAGTTTCTTACATGCTGAAGTTATTTTTTCAGAAAAATAACATGAATATATGCAAATTGAGACGTAAATAAAGATGTACAGAATAAAGTATTGAATGTTTATTGTACCTTGTACACCATATGTCTAATAAGACGGGTAAATGTAATCATTCTTCAGTTTGCAGTTGGAGTTAGAAATGTTTACAGTGGGTTTGTGTAGGAAAAGATGGCTGATCACCACTTTCTGTGCTCAGAGGGCAGTCTGACAGCACTCCTCCTCATAGGCATTACATTTAAACCAAAACAATGTATTTTCTTTCTTCTTTTCTTTTTTTATTTAAAAAATTTAATTAGTCCTATTTTCACGTAGCACACACTCTGTATATTATAAACTCCCCAACACTCTTAATTTATCTGCATTTCAATTCCCAGATCTGCTAATATTAGAAGGAACATTTTGTTCTTTTTATCTTTATCGTTTCTTTTTTGTCTTGACTGAGCCACCCTTGCTCCATCAGCCGGATCCTTATGGTACTGATACTATAGCCATAATCCCAGACTGTCTTTACTTACACACCCTTCTCCAATTCAATGAAATGCCATAAGTTTTTAAACAACCCTGAAGGATTCAAGGGGTTTCTACCTCTCTCCAATATCTCTCTTCAATAAGAAGGCAACCGGTTTGGGAAAAGACGAGGGAAATGAATGTTGCTCTGAACTGTTGTCAACCCTGGTTTAGATTGTGTTAGGTTTATTTAATGGTGAAAACATTTGGAGGGATTCTTTGAGTCATGCATGACCAGAAACATTTCTCTGTACCCCTCACATCCTGATTAAAACCAAAATTGAAACAAAAAATAAGCATAGAGGCGATGGTGGTATTAAATTTCCTAATAACACAAGCTGGAGAGTCAGCTCTTAGATATTTGAAAGAAGTAAATAAAGGGGGGAAGCACCATAAACCTGAATGCGGGCTGTTCTAAAATCAGGGTTGAGCAGGAATGACGATGGAGACAAGAATTTTGTATTCTGATGTCGTTTTGCTTATATTGATGTTTGCGTTTTACTTTGCACTTTGGGATATTTCATTGTCATAAAATAAATTTATTTTCTATGTAAAAAAAAGAAAAAAGTGAATAAACATTAACCTTTAAGAGTAAAATGGATCTAATAAAATGTTCAGATGATGTATAAATAGTGTTTTCTTTCCTGCCTGTATTTTATTATTCTTCTTCCTATTTTGTATCTGATCTGTACACCCTGTAGATGTATAATGAATATTTCACTACTGAGATGCAATGACCTGTTTTCTGTGCTGCCCCCTCGGGAATGGGGAGTTACTACTGCAGTTTCTTATTGTATGAGATTCTTTTTTAAGTTTGTAATAAAAACAGATTGGCAAAAAATTATAAGCATGGAAAAATTAAGCTGATTGTGTGGTCCTCATTTGTGCGTGACAGTGCGGGGGTGAGTCCTCCTCCTTTGTGGTCTCTGTGCGGGTTCAGACCCCTGGTTCGTGCGTGAGAGTCCTGGAGCAGCTCATTGCTCTGATTGCGGTAAACAGATTCGAGTGATGTTTGATCAATAATTCAAAGCAAGGATGGAATTCTCAAATGGTGAGCAGCCAGCTTGCTCACCAGCCCACCTCAGCTGGACCCATCCCAGCAGATATTACTTTGCATTTCATCACCTAGCACTCCGTCTGCCTGTCCTGCCCCGTGCTGGTGTCTGTGTACAGCCAGCTGGAAGGTTGGCTTGCTCATGTCGCGGCGTGACAACATGCATAGCTCTGCATCCTCAGCACCGCATCCCTCATTCTCTTTTCATCATCTAGCTATCTTCCCTCCCCCACTCTCCATCTTTACCACTACCTGATCCTTTCCACTGCTTGTCCCCACCTCCTGCTTCCTCGCCGTCTTTGCTCCATCTTCCACACACACACACCCATCCCTCTGGTCTTTAGAGGCTGCTTATGTGTTACGCAATTCTGCTCCCCTGTCTGTCGATGTGATCATTACGCAACATCTCCTACTCTGCTGGAATACTGATGAGCAGCAGGAGAGAGGTAATGGAGGGACAATAAAAAGGGGGGGGGGGGGAGATGTGCACTCAGGGGGATTGTGTGTGTGTGCGCGCGTGCAAGTGCATCAAGGATGAGGACAATGCCTTCATTTATCCACCAGCTCCTTGTGTTACCCGACATTTGTCACACAGCCGCCGCAGCTGGTCAGCAAATCAGGCAAGGTCAAAAAGACAAGGCCACGTGTCGGTAAAACTCCAAATTTATTTCATATGCATAATACAAGATACAATTAGGACACGATGCTGCAGTTGCATGTATCCAATACATGATAGGGACAATACAAAAACGAGAAAAAAACCCACATTTATATAAAAATCAGAACAGAAAGCCAAAAACACCACAAGTCTTTAAAAATGTTTCCAGAAAGAGATTTAAAATGGTTTTCCGGGAGCTACTTCAAATAAGTAAACAAGGACACGGTGTTGTCAATGCGAAGCATCTCAAACCAGTGTCAAGAGTTTCAAGCAATAACCTTAAAACTGAGGTTTAGATTGGAGATCTAGTCGTGCTGCTCTGAGCACACCTACAAACACCTGTGCGCACACACACTTGTGCCAGATGTTCTCTGTCAATTATTTGTGCATTTCCAGGATTCTAGTTTTCCTTAAATGTTACCCAAAAGTGGCACAAAGGGTTTCACAAGTGCAGGAGCCATCTTTTGTCAGTAGGTGGCAGAAGACGCGCCTACATCCAAAAGTCATAACTGCAGGATTGCATGCAGAGAATTGGGGAAAAACTCCAACCTCTTTAAAAGGAAAAATGATTTCATAAGGAGCTTCCCATCAAACAGAAACTGCTACATACTTTATGCATCACTATACAAAATATGATCTTTATTTTATTGGCTTCTAAAAACCTCTTGTGGCCAGTACCAGTTTTTTCTTTTTAAATGTCCAAGTTTGCATTCATCAGCTAGGACTGATGTCTAAAGCTCAGTGCAGTCGATGTGACAGAAAAAAAAACCCAAGAACCAGCTGTTACAATACACTATCAGGAAACTCAAATGATCATATTAGCAATCAAGAAGACAAGAAAAAAAACAAAAAAAAAACCCCAAAAAAGCACCAGCTGATTCCTGTGTATCTAGATATAGATCAATCTATAGCAAATTTAAAAAAAAAAGAAAAAGATAATCCACAGTGATTAAAAGATGCTGCTTTCAGCTGTTTTCACCACAAGGTCAAGCGCTGGCTGCACAAGGAAAGGCGGTGCTGTCATAAACAAAAGGACATCGCAGCAAAGATGCTCTGCTTTTTTTTTTTTTTTTTTTCCACTGTTCTGCACAATACACCATCAGCCCACGTCATCCCCCCAAAAACCAAAGAGCTCTAGTTTTCGGTAATGGTTCACAGACATAAGTACACTTGGTATAAAACTTGTTTTTTTTAAAAAAAAACAAACAAGGAACAGAGAGAGAGACAGACAGGTTCACTGGGTTTCATGCATTAAGATCTCGGACTACAGAGAATTAAGAACTGGAAGCACGAATGATTTTGGGGCATTTCTATTTAGTACATCATAGTAAGTATACATACAACATCACTACTGAAATCAAACTAGCATTACATAACAGAGTATTATTGCCACATTTATTTTCTTTCCAGGATTATGAGCACAAGCTGGCTGATAAAAATCAAAAAGAAAATTATAAGTTTGAGATACAGAGTCCCATAACAGTCTGCAACATATTTACTAATTAAGATTCACACTCAGAAGCTTTGGCGGAAAGAACTCAGTTTATAAAGTCGGATTTAAGGTTTTGCCAAATGGAACTAAGCTGCTTTGTACGTGTTCTTTGCTTCAACCAACACTTTGTAGCCATGCTCCATGTTTTACCTTTCACAGTAGCAAGTGTTGGACGAGGTAAAGGAAAGTGCACCCTGTCCTTTGTGTGTTCACAACACAATACCCCCACCCCACAAAAAATAAAGCCCACATTACTATATAAACCTGTTTTTAAAACAAACATCCAAAAGCACAGTTTACCCTTTGAATTCCCTGCTTTGTCATTGGTTTCATTATGTAGGTATTATTATTATTATCCTAAGGAGAAATAAAATTATCTGACACATTGTTTGTACATCACAATCAACAAATGCATCATTACCCAAGAATAAATACAGCACTCATTCAACTATTTGGCAAATATAAGGAATATTGTAGGGTTAATAAAGACACAGAGTCCCCGTCTTAGCAAAATAAAGACCAGGAGACATATTTACAAGGTTCAGAAACAGCCGACTTTGAGCCTGCTTAAGATAAAAAAAACAAAAAGCAACCGATCAATCCAGTCCTCTCGACACCATTAGGCAGGCAGTGACTCTAGCACACTAACTGCAGTGTGCAGTAAATAAACATCCCAACAGCACTGTGAAAAACCCTTAAACCCACCCCTCATTTCTTTATATTTTGCTTTCAAGGAGCCACATTTTGTTATTGTTTAATGAAAAAGTGCAAAATGGATTATACACTATAAAAATGGTGCAGAGAGATGATTATATATACATAACAGTTGTTTTTAAACAGTGTGCAGAGGCGTGCTTGTGTGACGGAAGAACTCTGACTGGACCACACCTTTCCTGAGGTCTCCCTCCTCTTACCCTCTCCAGACTGGGAGTACCACCTTGAACCTGACTCCGGCTCATTTTTCATCTGTTCCTCTCCTACACTGCGCAACTTCACTAAATATTCTTCTTCTTCTGAGCCTCCTAATTAAGTGCAACACAAGGAAAACAGGAGGAGTGCACATGTGCACCTTTCTAAATACGCAACTTCTGACTGACGCTACTCGTGCTTTGGTCCATTAAGGTGTGCTGTGCTCTGACAGAAACTGCTGTATCGAATTTGAACGCGTGCGATTCTTTCTAAGCGACCCGCTCTTTTCATGTCGCTTGACTCTCTTTGAACTTTTCTCGAGACGACCATATTTTCCATGTGTGTTTGACCATGGGAGAATCCAGAACGGTCCACTTCCTCTCCGAGTGTAGGAGCCAGGCGCTCTCCACAGGCCTTCCTGTGACCACCGCTCCCATCATGCCTCACTGCCTGCCAGTGTGCATCCAAAACTCCAGCGTTGTGTTAGAAACTGGAGCCGAACACAGTGACTGGAGGTCAGCAAAGACAACAGTGCAAATTTAGATTCCCTAGGTGTTTATATCTGTGTTGAAATTTGCGGGGAAGGGAGTTCCGCTTTTGTCTCGTCATGGGTTTTATTGTGAGTTTTCTTTTTTTCCTTTTTTCTGTTATTTATTTATTTTTTACAGTGGGCCGTACTTGGCTTCGTATCGAGCCAGGACGTTCTTACAGCGACCGCAGTCCTTCCGCATCTCAGCCACTTGCTGCCTCAGAGCAGCATTTTCACGCTCCAGGAAGGATGCACGCACGGTGATCTGGTTCTCCTTAAGGCGGCGTGCATCGCGGGAACGCTTTGCTGCCAGATTGTTCTTCTTTCTTCTCGACCAGTACTTCTCATCCTAGAGGAATGAAAAGGGACAGAAAGAAGAGTTAAACCTGCCCACATAAAAGAAGGGATTGGATTGAGGAGATCATCAGCTCAATTCTAATGTTTTATTGGGCTGACGTAATCACATAGAAATACAAACTAACTGATGGAGTTGGAGCTTAAACATTCTGCAAACCCAATTTTGATAAATGCATTTTTCTGACAACTGAACAAGATGAAAAGAGTGGAAATTTTCTAAATATATGTCAGACTTAAACTGTATGACATATATTAACTAGTTTTTACAACAGTGTTTTTTCAGACTGGAGTGAACTGATCTCAACTGCAGTTTGGGAAGAAGAAAATTTGATTCCACTGACCTTATGCTCATCGGGAACAAAAACCTTCTTGGCCTTCTTGATCATCGGCTGCGGCTTCAGCTCCTCCTGGGAGAACCTGTGCTTGCGTGGGTTGAACAGCTCACCCCCGGGCACGCTGGACAGGACCAGGTCTGTGGGATCTGGCTGGAAATTAATGTCCACCTCAATGGCGTCTGGGTCGATTGGGGAGGGCGTGTTACGTTCTGCAGAGTCCAGCAGGGGAAAAAGTAAGCTTGGACACAAGACAGGTAAACGGCAATGAACCAGGTGGCCAGACTTCACACCACTACTGTGAAACCTGTTAGGGAGCTATGTAGGCTTCATTGCTCTCAGCCGCTGATCCCACAAAGACATTTTATCATTGCAAACACTCATTTAAAAAAACAAACAAACAAACTGAGGGTTATATAAAAGAAGCACAAGTCTTTGTGGGAATAATAACCATACCTACATTAATAAAACAATTATAAAACGTAGTAAAACAAATAAGTTCACTACATGCCACACTGGAAAAAAAGGCTTTAAAAGTTTCTGTACAGCTCAAATGAAAGGTGTCTAAGTTGGACACCTCCCAAAAATACATTTAAAAAATATTTCCATCACTGCTTCTGTGTCAGTTTGTTAACATGTGACTAAACTGCCTGCAGTGAAATTATTTGACTATATTAGCATTAAAGACCTAGATGAAAATTATATGCAAAAATCTGCTTTTCACCACATCACTTTAGCAGAGTAATAATGCACAGAAATAGCTGGGCAAGCACCAAAATCTGTATAAGGTATGTCCTACTGCCAAATGCTCTGGCATACCGTATTTTATAAAGTTGACGATATTCCTTATTTAATCCAGCCTATCCCAGTTGTCATGAGGTGAGAGGCAGGCTACACCTGGGACTGGTCACCAGTCTGTCACAGAGCTTGTTTGGCCAGATTTGGTAACATTTATTAATCGTTATGACTCAGGTAGCCATGCCAGCATTGACATTCTTAGACCAAACTAAATAAAACTAGAGCTGCATAACTGAGAGGAAATAACAGTTTTCATCAGGTGTTAATGTTTAACACATGCAGTAAATCTGCTCACCTGCTTTCTTTACTTCTGCTTTTGGCGTTGCCTCCTCAGGCAAAGATTCCTCTTTTTGCTCTTCCTCTTCTTCTCCTTCTTCTTCTTGTTCTTCTTCTAGCTTAGCCGGTTGTAACGTGGTGACTGTCACAGGCTCCTCTGGATCTGGGGTAGCCATGGAGGCAGAGGGGGGAGATGATGAGTCTGCAGCAACAGGAGTAGCGGGAGTAGTTGTTTCAGTAGTAGTAGTAGTAGTAGGAGTGGTGGTGGTAGCTCCTGCAATAGCCTTGGGAATGGCTTTGCCTTTGTCTTCAACTGTCAGTGTCTTCTGCAGCTCCTCCTCCTCCAGGGTCACAGGGATACCGTTCTCCAGGAGGAACTCATCCAAGTCCATGTACTCCAAGTGGAATGTCTCCCCATCATACGGAATGGTCTTCTCCCAAATGGCTGGGGTCAGGGAGGCTGATACCCCTCCACTGCCCCCACCACCAGCATTGGTTGCCACAGCCCCTCCTCCATCCACATCTTCAGATGAGCACAACTTCTCCTTCTCTATTTCTACATTAAAGACATAAAGCATAAAAGGAAAAAGTGAAATTAATGGCTGCTTGCTGAAAATGAACAGTTCCCTTGTCCAAATATTATTCAGTAGTAGAGGTGGGTGTATCAATCTGAAGGACAACAGTATCAACAAGACAGAGGATCGAAACAAAGTATCAATCCTAAATTCAGCATATAACCCACTGAGTTTATTATTTTTTTGAAACAAAAGAAATTAAGCAAAATATATATGTAAAATTCAAGGTCTAAAAAACAGTTTTAACAAACATGAAAAGTTGAAAGGCATGTATTAATTACAAAAAAATCCCAGTCATTACAATGTGTTGCAAATTGGTGATGACCTCATAAGTAATGACACACTACTCTCTGCTACACAAGTTGCCTTTGTAAGTATCGCTATTGGCGATACTGGCCCAGTATTTACTTGGGTGTTGAATGGATACCAAAATTTGCAGCATGGTACAACATTATTCAGGAGACACGGTAGGAAAGTGAAATTATGAATGAGAAGAGGCTGGGTGGAAAGGGGTGGTGGTGATGTGACACCTGACAAACAAGTGGATAAACAAAGGCGGGCTACATCCAAGAAGCCCTACAAGCGGTCTGACAGACTGAGGCAGAGAGAGGGAGTAGATGTTAAAATGAAAGAAGATAGTCAGAAAACACCATCACCATCAGCCAGCAACCAAAGAAAAGTAGCTCGGGCTGTTTAATGAAACCCCAGGGAGTCCGCTCTGTCCTGACTGTTTCCAGCCTGGTTTAGCTCCTTGATTTTCAGCGCAGAAGAGTAGGAACTTTTTGTTCTTCATCGTTTGCTCCACGCAACACAGGGCATGTGAGCCAAAACCACGACCACACGTTTTAGGCGAAACCCCAGACGCTGATTACTACCCAGCTTTAAAACCTATATACTCGTGGTTCATTTACAAGCTGAAAAACTGGGCAGCATTTTAATTTTAATTTATTATTATTATTTATAATAATAATTAATAATGCTTACCGTCTTCTCCTTCCTCCAGGATGTTCGGAGGAGGTATGTCCATAATTTTCTTTAAAACAAAAGGAAAACACTTCTGGGGTGACGCTGTAGCGGTATTACTGCTGGGCTCGAGCTCCGTTGCCATCGCGGCTTCGCCAGGCATTGTTCCGTGCCGAGCTCCGAGTACACCGAGGCGACGCTGCTTTTTTTTTTTTTTTTTTACCGAGAGCTGCGTCCGAAAAACAGGAACACAAGAACCGCGTTTAGCCGCTGGACTCGACGCTATCGCTGATTTTGAGCCTTTTAAGCCGAAAATGCAGCTTTCTAGAGTCAAAAACAACACCACACCGAGCCTCTTCTTCTCCTTACCCACGGAGCGCGTTCGTTGGATATTCAGAAGTTCCGTGCCACGCCTCTTTCACGCAATAGTCGCAGCTGATTGGCTGTCAGTACTTCATATATGAATATATTACTGCAGCTTCATTTTGACTTTAATCTGTGGTAGCTCTACGTTTGGTCATTGGCCACAAACACACAAGGAAATCATGGCTTTACATAGAAGGAAAAAAAAAAAACAGACCCTATAAGCGCAACGTGAATGCAACACTCGGCCTCGGGCAGTCATCATATTAACATCTTTATTAGAAGGCGTTAGAGGCACGAGGTACTCACACTTTCACGGCAAGAACTGCGTGTCACGCGCGCACGCATAGCGCAAATACCCACACCCACATAAACACGTTGTGAGCTCGTGCAGTCGCTTTTTTTCTGAGCGTGATACTCGTGGCCAAACACGTGCGCCCCGCCCGCACCCGACTCACGTGAAAGCACACTCTGTCGATGGGCGTGGCTTAAAGATTCTCTGCACGTGCAAGCCAATGCGAGCTGGTTGAAGCGGGCACGCGCACGACAGTGTTTTTATTTTATATTGATTTAATAGTGCACGCGAGGTATAATCTATAACGTCTATCACATATTTCCCTAGATACGCTTTAACTCTACGCGCACCAGCTTCCAGGTCCTCTCTAATGAGCACATTCACCGTGTTGAACTGCACCGAATAATAATAATTAATCTAAAAAATAAACCCTCACTGCCACAAAAAAGAGACGTGCGTGTTTCCGCGCGACGGAGCGCGCACGACCTTGTCTCGAATATTGTTTTGTTTCAGGAACACGATGTTCAGCCGCAGTGAAACTCATTTTTTTTCTTTTTTTCCCCTTCCAAGTTCAGCACAAGTGCCATGAGCTTCTACAGACTGAACACTGAAACCGCACACCAAAAGACTGGTGTCCTAACACTCTGTCCACGTACAAGGTTAGACAGGGACACATGAGACCAGGGTTTTTATTAAGGTTTCTGTGGCCACGAATACTAGTGAGCGCATGTGCAACATTTTGTATCGCATTACAAGGATGATAAAGGTCAAACTGACAACAACAATAAGAAGAAGAAGAAGAAGAAGAAGGGGGAGTAGGAAGCATGTTTCAATATTGGAAATGAGCTGTTAAATCATTTGTTATGCTTTCGGTTCACACAATACAAAATTTTCATTCTAGGTCCTGCAGCTCACTGGAAAAAATACAAAACAAGAACCGGTCTTGGCTGGAGTCTGCTGTGTCTACAGAGCAAACCAGAGCACAATAAACACTTATCAGTGCCCTCTGCTGTCTATTTAAACTGATTAAATTTACACTCTTGAAACAGCTGAGACAGGAGTCTGCTGTTGTTCAACACATGTGAACAGAGGGAACTTTGTATGTACACTGAGATGAGGAAGAAATAACTGAATTAAAACTTGATGGTGATGTTTTCTGCATGCTTTACAGGGGAAATTACAGAACTATTAAGGCCTCAACCACAGTAAACACAATAACAATAACACAATAATCTGCCACTGAAGTGTCCTGCGAAGACACTGCATATCACAGGGCCAGCATATTATGTACTAGTGAGTCAGCATTGGTTGTCAATACTACAAGATAATAAAATGCAATATTTATATTTGAGTTTCTAACACTATAATTACTTTGCAGGTCTGTGGGATTTTTTCTGGTTTCACAAACATGTGTAAACATGTAAATCTAAAGCCAAACATTGTATGCCAGGGTATCAGGGATGCAAAGGGTAGTGCTATTACAACTTTGTACAATTTCTTCATCTGTATACCAGCATCATGTAGGTAAATGTGCATAGAAAGTATGGCTGGAAGTATACTTTATTAGCTTAAGATAATAATATAATAATCACAATATAATAATATGTAGTTAGCATGGTGAAAGACCATGAGAGCAAAACAAGTTTCTATAATGCTGCATTTTTTAACCTCTATCTACTCTACTGAAAATCATCCTTGGCTTTCTTGAAAGACCCTATACAAATCTATGTTGTTATTATTATTTCAGGTTTGCTAAGCTAACTCTCAGGCTACTGCAAAACCTGGTTTTGTTTTTTACATAAATAATTTTGGATTTTTGTTATTTTTACATGACTAGAAACATACTTACAAACTACTAAACATACTACAAACTTTACTGGCACATGATTTGCTTCTACTAGCCGACTCATTTTTCTTTATTTGAGTTTTATTGCTTTTACTGCAGAGTTCCTTTCAGTTGTAACCACATTTACTTAAAGTGCCCCCCGAAGGTCAACTCTAGGGCATCATAGATTTTACATGCTGCCAATGTATATCATACACTTATGACACACAGCTAAATATTCGCTGTAAATCTGCTAATACAGCACATGTCTGATTTCAGGGGATGAATGATACAGACTGGTCTTTATGAAGGAAATGAAGCTCCAGGGTGGTTTTATTTCCTATGCATCATTAGCCACAGCTTTACTGCAAGTTGTTTGACCCAAATCTGACACTGTGCCTTTGAGCTAGCTGTCTGGTTGTCTATAGAGATGAACAAACTCTCTCATTAGTTGTGAGAAGATGGGGACTGCATACTAAGATTTATTTATCTACTTGTTTTTTTTAACAGGTCAAGGTATATTCGAAACCTCACTGTGACCAACTTTGGTGATACTGGAGCAATTAGGTGCTCGTACCCACATAAGTGCCATAAAACGCTCAAGGAGACATCAGAGCACAGGTGAAGTAACACAACCCCAACACATTTAGTTCAGTTTCAGCTGGCAGTCTTTCTTGCATGCCCTGCATGTCACTCCCTCTCACATTTCCTATGTCATTGCACTAGCAACTTCTAATGAAAAATAAACCAAAGAATTTATTTATTTTTAACAGAAAGTAAGCTAGAAAGTGTGCATAACATAAGCAGAGTGCATAAAGAAGCTAATGAAATGATGAAATTCTGAGTGAGGACTGTTTCAGTGTTGTTGCATCAGTTTCAGGCTACACGGAGAAACAGCATAGACAGTCTGCTGATACAATACACCTCACAGCCTTTCATCACCTGTGCACACTTCAAGAGATTAGAGTGATATTCTGATTACCACATACTACTGCACTCAGTAAAATAATGAACTGAACAGGAGACATTTAATTATGTTTACGGGTGGTTTGACTTCTACAGTTTCCCATACAGAAGGGTTTAAAGTGTCTGCTAGTAAAATAACTTTACACTAGAGCTGGATTAAGTACTTAGTTCAATGCTGAGATGTAATGAAAGCACTAGTCAGTTTTAATAGTCAAAATAACAGAAGTCACTTCATTAGCTTTATGTATAAAACCACTTCATGTGTATCACTGAAAGCAAGATAAATAAGATGAAGATACCATGAAGAATTGCAGGGCTGCTGCATTACTTTTATCTCAGACTGTAATAAAATGGCAACATAGCAATTGTCACAGGACAATATTAAATCATAAACCTTAAAAATAATGTAACTAATTAATTATACTCATTTTACAACCAGTGCCATAGTTTAATCCTTAATATTCATAGGCCTCTATGTCAAATTTTTATGTGGGAAAGTCACACAAAGTAATGAAATATAGTAAAAACGTATTTAGCGTTTCCATGAATGTAACTACACACCACCATATGCTACTTAAATAAGTCTGCCAACTACAGACTGCACGCTAGCAAAAGCAGCTCTCATAAAAAGATGCAAAAACAGTTAAAGTTATTTTAAAACATGCTTACCACT
The DNA here is from genome assembly GCF_000239375.1 of Pundamilia nyererei. Classification (NCBI taxonomy): domain Eukaryota; kingdom Metazoa; phylum Chordata; class Actinopteri; order Cichliformes; family Cichlidae; genus Pundamilia; species Pundamilia nyererei. The sequence goes on along the minus strand of NW_005187751.1, from coordinate 282,321 downwards.
GTCATCAAAGGCCGGGAAGGGACAGTCGGCCAAGTACCTGAGCAGGTCCGGCACTTCGCTCCTGTCCTCGAAAAACATTTGGTTAGCCGCCGTCATGTTGGACAACTTGTGAAACTGCCCGCTCTGCTCGAAAACACAACTCTTATTTACTCCGACGAAGCGACTACGTGCGCTTTGCATCAACTTTTCAACGTCACGGGGACGGCTGCATGTGTCCGAACACAATCAGTTATAATTACCACGCCCCCTCAGCATGTTGACGCGGTGACAATTGAGCGCGCGCACGCCAATCATACCGCAGCGCCTATCAGAAAGCAGGGGGCGGGCTCTGGAGAATCACAACCAAAACAACCACCTTTAACGGCGCGGCTTTGGCTTTCCCCCCCACGCACGGCAGCACGTGCAGTGACACTGTGGGATCTGGAGCGCCACGTGCCACCTAGTGGCTTGATTAAAAATTGCACTACACAGTGACTTCACCATTCAAGCCAAGGTGTGTCAAACTATTATGCTGAAACTTGTTAACCACACTCAATGCCATTATAGTGTTATAATACTATTATAAAGTAATGCTTTATAGTATTAGAGCCTATATCTGTGAAGTTTCTCAGTCATCCAGGTCATTGTAGTCTAAGGATCTGGGCAAAAAAGTGTTTGGATTACTTTGAGTTTGAGTTTTAAGAAATTCATCAGTCCAGATGCTTTTTCCGATTAGAGTATATACTTCCACACATACAAATACACTACTTTCACCCTTTAATTCAAGGGCTTTAGCAAAAGTTTTGGATAAACTGTTTAGGAATTACAGGAATTTACACATGTTAGTCCTCCCCTCAATTTTCAGAGGCTCCAGAATTATCGAGCTTCTATATTGAGGCTGTCAATCAGTTTCATGGCGGCTGAGGACTTTTACTTTTTACTTCACAACAAATGAAGCGTATAGATGAAGAGATTAATTTCCATTTATAGGTAACTAAATACGAGACCAAAATAAAGGGCAGTTCAACTGAAAGAGGTTTTCATTTGGCTGAAAAATCAAAATAAAGCTATCACATACACAGCAGAAACATCAGTAGTAGCCCCAAATCAATAATCTGTTGCACTGTTAAAAAGAACAAATACACTGACCAGCTAAGTAAAAATGTCTGAAAGACCACAGAAGACGTTGAAGTAGCTAAAGTGCATGAGGGCAGAATTATTTCGATGGTTAACAAAAACAACTTCACAATATCTAACCGAAGTCAGCACACTTATGAGGAGGCAGACATATTGTTCAAATTTACAATCAAAAGAGGCTTTCAGGAATGAAAAACACAGAAAGTTTATCATGAGGTGAAAACTACTTGTTACAGATTAGACTTTGGCAGAAAACATCTAAAAGAGCCTTCACAGTTCTGGAAAATTCTATGAACAGATGAAAACAAGATGAACTTGTACAAGAATGATACAGAATACCACATTACCTTCAAACATGATGGGGATGTTATGGCATGTGCATATACCTTTGCACCTTTGCAGCTATAACAGCTTCAGCTCTTCTGGGAAGACTTTCCACAGGTTTAGTAGTGTTTATGGGAAATTTTGACCATTTTTCCAGAAGTGCATCCATGAGGTCTGCCTCTCAGTCTCTGCTGTAATTCACCCCAAAGGTGTTTGATTGTGTTGAGGTCAGAAGAGTCAACTTCTTCCACACCAAACTCGCTCTATAATCTCCCCTCTACCAAACTTTAGACTTGGCACAATGCAGCCAGACAAGTACCGTTCTCCTGACATCCACCAAATCCAGAATCATTCATCAGATTGCCATATGGATAAGCATGAATCGTCTATGCTCTAGAGTCCAGTGTGTGCTTTATACTACTGAATCTGACGGTTTGTTGTGCTTGGTGATGTAAAGCTTGGACGCAGTTTCCTGGTCATGAAAACCCATTGTATGATGGTCTGGCTGCACTGTTCTTGACTTAATCTAAAGGTCAAATGAAGTTTGGAGGACTATAGCGGTTGATTCTTCAGACAATTGGCAACGTCTGTGCTCTATAAGCCTCAGCATCCACGGAACACACTCTGTGATTTTACATGTCCTACCACTTCATAGTAGAGTTGCTGTCATTTCCAGTCGTTTCTACTTTGTTATAACACCACTAACAGCTGACTGTGGAATATTTAGCAGCAAGGACATTTCACGACTGGACTTGTTGCACAGATAGCATCCTATGACAGGACCACCCTGGAACTCACTGAGCCCGAGGATGACCCATTCTTTCATAAATGCAGTCTGGTTTATAAATGCAGAAATTTATAAACATGTGGCCATAAAATGATTTAAACACCTGAATTCAATGATTTGGATGGGTGACTGAATGCTTTTGGCAGTATAGTTTATATAGATAGCACTATAACTGGTTTACTAGCGTTCACTGATACTATGACTGCTTATAGAAGCTGCAGGATGAATGGTGACGTGTACAGAGTTACACTCTCTGCCCAGATTCAGACAAATGCTACAAAACTGATCAGAGAGCTCTCCACAGTGCAAATGCACAATGATCCAAAGCACACTACAAAAACAACCCAAGAATCTCAAGGCAAAGGAATGATATTCTTTCGTGGTTGAGATAGTCATTTGGGCCAAGTACTCCCTTACCACTCAATTAGTTCAAATGTATTCAACAGAACACAAAATTGGACCTCTGCTGTCTTTGCACGAGTACAAATCAGAAGTACAAGCCAGCTTGCCATATAGGGGACATTTTATTGCACAATGAAAGTTTTGAAAACCTCCTTTCTTAATGAACTGCACAATAAAGGCACACTTCAGTAACATTCCCTGATTGAGCAAAACACAAACAGAAGGTAAAACAACAAAGGCACGAGGAAGGCTGCAGGTATGGCATATGAAACCTTTATAAATCTTCACTGATGATCATCTTTTCTTTCTTTCTTAGTGTGGCACCACATAGCCTTACGCTCACAGCACAGTGCAGTTAATGTTTTGGCTGGAGAGACACGAGCTGTGAATGTAGCGCCGTGAAGTCACAAGAAAATTAAAATATGCGCTTTTTTAAATTCAGGTTTGTTAAATATATATATATGTGTCTTCGAGTGAACTGCTGCTGTTGGTTTTAATTTGAAAACTCTTGACAAACTGAAATGCTGTTTGGCAGTTACAAAATTGGCTCACAAAGTCAAATTCTTGTTAGTCCTGAAGCAGGAAGTTGTATTTTCCAAAGTCGACCTCATCAGGCATGACGAGCATATCTTCCCTAGCTTTGGCCAGCTTTTGTCGTAAGAACTCTCGTCTCTCTATCCACTCCTGGAGCTCCTCCGGGCTATGGGCGTAGTCACAGCATGCACCATCAGGACATCTGCCATCCAACCTGTCAGTTATTAAATAAAACACTATGCTGTGAGCTTTACTTTAACTAAACACTACCATACGATTTAGTCCACTCACTCAGCAGACTTTATAACTTAATCTTTGCTGGATGATAAAGTGTGAGAGTCCTACTGTATGTTAGGACCTGGATACTTCCTGCACACAAGTGACCTACAGCTCTGTACTGTCCCCAAACGCCTCATATCCTGTGCTGCACAGTTTGTTACAACAGCTCAGGTTTTGCAAACTGGTCATGTGATTTACACCTCACACAGTGGATCTATTATTCTCACTTATGTTCACTCTTAAACTGTACTGAGGTAGTTTTGCATGATTTGCAGTTCACAGTGGACTTGGTGCAGCCCGTCAGTTTCTTCTGTCTGAAACAAGCAGTTTTAGCTCCTTTCATCCTCAACTTAAGCCAGCTTTTTCTCTGATTGGCTGTCCATCATAAACAGTGGGTGGGGCCTCTTCGGTCACAGTCACATATGTGTCCCTGAGATGACTATACTCGGGATTTCCCCTCTCTATGACCTCATCAGAGCAAAGAGTAGGAAAGAAAATGGACTAAAACAGACACTGAAGCCTGAAGTGGCTCAAGTTGATTACTTACACATATGCTGACGTAATTTCTTCATTTATTAAATTTAATAAAAAGGCATAATAGCTCACTTTTATTCATTGTCTGCATGTACAAACTGATCCAGGAAAATTTCTTACTTGGAGCACAGTTCAAAGCGTGCACCCGGGAAGCGGTAGCTCCACGTCAGAGCTTCATCTTCTCCCTCGCAGCTGAACACTCTGTCCTTGTGCTTCTCGGTGGAAATGTGCTGCTGCCACTGCCGCTCGCTGTTACTGTGTTTGCCACACAGGCGGCAGTGAAAGCCACTCTAAAATAAAGACGGGAAGAAATACTCATCTTTTCTTACTAACTGAAAGAACAATATGGGAGTTTTAAGATTTTCAGACTTTTGCTTTGTTGAAACAAAGAGAAAAGTGAAACCCACCATTGGCTCAGCATAATCAGTGGGCATAGTGATGTATTTTTCCTCAGGGCTGGGCTGGTTGACCGTGGATCCATCTGCTTGACGATTATAACCGCTTAATTCCAGCCACATGTCATACATCTGCTGCATGTCTTTGACTACAGGCACACAAACATCAGATCACTGAGAGGACATTCAGTGAGTGGACCTCTTCTCGTACAAACTGCACTTCCCTCCTCATGCAGATAAGAAGTGCTTCCTTTATTTTTCCAATCAAACCAAATAGCATTGGCTGCTTTTAGTAACTTACAGTCATTATTTTTCATATACATCCACATGTCCTTCTCCTCTGGGCTGTGAGCAAAGGTGCAGACCCCAGAGTAGCTACATTTCCTCTTCTCCAAAATCTGTGCACACATCTGTCAGGAGAAGGCATCACGCTGTTAAACACCGATCACAGACGACGCCCTTCCCCATCATTTGAAATATCAACACTAGAGCCTGCCCAGACAATAATAGCTATTCGCTGCCTTCTGCTTTAAAGTGCAGACTTACATAATACTGTGCAGGGAGATCCTTGGCGTGTGGCAGTGGTCGCACCTGAACCCATTTACTTCTCTCTTGGGACTTGACCAGCAGCACTCGCCTGTCTTTAGTCCACCTGAAGGTGACGACAAAAACGTTGTAAATATGCTCCGTGCTTTGGCGCATTTATCTGGTGAGGAAGAGAAAAGCTGTAAAGGGTCCATTTAGGTGCCTTTGTAAGAGCAGTGCATCTGCAGTTAAACAGCACTTTCTGTTTGATTGCAGTGACAGACATTGAGGGATTATCATTCGATTGGTTGGTGAAACAATTCTTCAACACAAAATGCCCAGCGGGGTGTTTTGACTGCTCGGCATTTTAAAATTCATGTAACTCTGTTAGATTAAAAGTCCAACATCTCTTATTTATGACTTTTTTAATAGTTTTTTTTCTTCATATGGTGAATGTTGGCACGTGTGGGACAAAAAGAAAAGAAAACATGGACTGTGTGATAAACTTTCACTGTTGTACTTTAAAATTATTTATTTATTCAAATGTGTGCTGCTTATTAGCAAACTCTATATATTTTACCTTTATGATCTACAATTAAATATTAAAAATCACTGCAAAATGAATAAAAATCCTAAAACTTAACCTTAAATGTTTTTTAAAAAATTAAATATTTCTTATATGAGAAAAATGAGCTGAATGACTTCCTTGTTATTGATGCTGTTGTTGCAAGACGTGGTCAAAGTGACCCCCCTGGTGGTTCTACTGTTAAAATTGAAATACAAGAGAAGTCGCTGCAGTGCACAAAGTGTTTCTCTTTCAGTGATTCATTCATTCATTCATTGCCAGACACACCCTGGAGGGAAAAAAATCACATAAGGTCAGGAGGTCTGAATACAGTTTAATTGGCTGTGTTGAGGTGCACTGGACAATGATTAAGTTTTAATCACTGAAGTGATCGTCTAATATGACATAATATTATAAAATATTAAAAATAAAACTCTAGACTCGTACAGGAACTGAGCACCTGTATTCACTTTACTCACGCATGTCTAGCTTTAGCACCGCAGTGCTTGAGGCCTTTGTCTGGCTCACTGATCAGGCCGTCCAACCAGCACTGACCGCAGGCAAACTTCATCCGCATGTTAAGACTCTTCCCAGCACCTCCTCCCCCTCCTGGTTTGCTCCCACCTCCTTCAAAAGGCACCTGTTTAAATTTAAATGACAAAAAAGGGACGTTCGTCCACAGATGAAATGTTAAATAAAGTCACAGGCTGCTGGATGGAAGTCTGCATTTAGTATCAGCAGTAACGCAAACGCACACACATTGTCGGGCCACTACAAGCATACTGATGATAAGTATGACCGTCCTCATATCAAAATCTACCGAATGGTTGACAAGATGAAACATTCACCTTACAGAGCATCATCTCTCCAACACATATTTACAGTAATAACAGTAACATTAAAGAAGAGCCAGACTGGAACGGATTAGTAAGAAAAATACTATTTCTATAAAAGTGATCATCACAATGCTTCTTACTCTGTTTCCTTTCTGTTTGCTTGAGTTTTGCTCCTGGTTGTCATGATACTTTGCGGATATTCTCACAATCTCATCAGGGCTGACACCTGAAAATAAAAATGCATAAAGAAGGAGAACGATTACAGGATGACAGTGCACTTTGATGGACTTTTTGAATGAATATTGTAGCAGTGAATGTTTTCCACAGTGGAAATACTGGCAGATCGCGATGGATTTTGTGTCATCGATGAATGAAATTAACTGTTTATTATTTCTATTTATAGTATAGCTCATTTTCATTGAGTACAATTCTTCAGTGCAACTTAATTTTCACACTGCTACTACATCACTGCTGTAAATGGCATACTAAGGAGGAGTGATGCTATATAAATGATGAATTAAGCACTTACTACTAAAACATAATAGTGTGACATTATTATAAAGCACAGGTTTGGTTCAGATCATTTCAGCACACAAGCTCTCAATCTGTTGTTCTAAGTTTGATCTCAGTAATTAACAGTACTATGACAACAGTAAAGCAAAGTATTTGTCAGGCACCTGTTTCTCTCTGCACCTTCCAGGTTTTGAGCTCGATAACAGAGTGGGCGTAGTGGCAGTTGTCCTCTCTGACACAGCCGTACCGGATGGCTTGGTTGCACAGATCCATGTGACACAGGATGCTCAACGGGCGAACCTTCTTGTAAATCACATTGTGGGTCCTCACCACAAAAGCCAAGCACCTGATGGGCACAGAGGGAAAAAGAAAGTGTGATGGAGACAGATGAGAAGGCATACGAAGAGTTGGTGCAGGATTAGAAGTGAGAGTGGGTGAGAGAACAAGGACTTGTAATGACCCGTATGTTGTAAGCACACTCACTTATTAGCATCAAAGTTGTGGCGAACATCCAAGTTAGAGCAGATGGTCTGATCGTCTTGGAAGCGCTTACTGATTATTCTCGGTTTACTGTCATAGCACGCCTGGAGAGACACGGCAGGAAGACGAAGATTTTGAAAGGAAAGGAAGAGAGACCAGTGATGGAAACAAAGGGAGAAAGATGGAGAAGATCATCTTAGAAATGAAATGCACATTTGTCGTGATGGAAGCGTGCTACATCCAGACACAAATATTACAAACATAGTGTGCATTGGCTAACATACAGTCAGCAGTTTACATCCACTTATCGTGAGATTTAACTGCATTGTCTTTGAACTCTCCTTTTTTCAAATTCACACAGGTTTAACATTATACAAATTATAAGTGGTTATATAAATTATTACCACTGATTTCTGTGTTTAAATGTCCCTTAGTAAGATGCACCTCAGCCAACACTTTTGATAGCAATCAACAAACTTCTGGCATAATTCTGGTTGAATATTTGAACACTCCTCTTGGAAGAATGGGTACCGTAGTTCATTTAAATTGGTTAGTAGCCACACATTTTCAACTCTCATAGTTCAAAAGAACAAATGGAAAGTGGTACTTTTGAAGTTTCCAGATTAAACATTTAAAACACAAAACAAATGGAGAAACTCCAGCGTGCATCATGTAAATCTTTAACATTAATCCGATCAGGTTAAAGAGCTTTTATACCCCTGCTCCATTATCAAAGAGAAAAACAGAGATTTCAAATAAACACAGCTCACGTGCACTAACCTGACAGAGGAACATGAACGTGCCTTTGTTTTCCTGTAGGAGGCATATGATGCTGCTCACGGGGTCCAGTTTAAAAGCTTTTGTGCCAAACAGTCGGGTTCTGTCCAGCCTCCCTTTCTTCTCCTCTGTCCAAACATCGATCTCCATCTGGTTGTAGGCAAACGTGCATTTCTCTCCATACTTACACACACCCAGCTCTCCAGACTTCAGCAACTCTGGAAATATAAGAAAACACATATTTCATTCACATAAGCACACTAAGTATGCGAGTTTTACTGCCTTCCTTCGTTCACTGCACAGAGATTTGAAGTGTAGTAACAGGCACACACACAGTATTCGTGTGGAATCCACAGCTGGCTCATTCTCAACTCTCTGCAGCAAATTAACAGAAAATCTGAACAATTCTCCCCAAATTTATCACATTTTTCAATGTTTTCAAAACATGCTCACCTGGTTAGGGAATATGGAAACAAGAAACACTGAGTCCTTAAAATATCTCTGGAAGAACCAACTGTGCTCTGGGGTGACTTTGAAAACTAAAACGACTGTAAGCTCTAAGCTATTCCCGTATATTTGGAAAGACATGGTGATGAGTCAGCTGCTCTTGAACTTCAGGAACTGGTCTGACTGAAGGAATTTAGATGACTTGGATGTAGTTACTGAAAATGTTCTGCCTGAATATTACCACCCTTGTTTGTTTCTGACACAGGAAAAATAATTTTATTGATGTTTCAGGCTTTACTCGCAATGAAGTTTATACGTTTTTGATGTTTTTAGACATTTTTCAAATCAACTGTATGTTATGTGGCTTGTGTGGGGTTTTTCTGTGTGTATTTGTATGTGTGTTACTAGTTTATACAAGTCTTGGCCAGAACAGGACAGGTCAGAAATTTTGAAAGTCAACAGTCATATTTTCCTGGTTAAATAAAGATAAATAAATACATAGAATGTGTATTAAAATATTCTTCTCTCTTCCAATAGACTGGTCAGACAATTAAGGGAATTGGTATAATAAAATTTTATTAATTGTATTTTTTAATCATAAAAGAAATTAAACTTGATGAATGAAAAAGTGGGAAACTAGTCCCTTATTGTTGATTATCTGGCAACAACTTATAAATGTATGATTGTCACCATTTTCAAACTTTTCCATTAAAGACATATTTATCTGCAATAATAAGTAAATAACTATGAAAAATAGAAGAGACTCATGACCTTGATCTTGAGCTCCTTACCTTTGCAAAGTAGAAATCGCCCACCAAAGGCCTTCAGTATGGGCAGCGGTCGCACTCTGGTCCAGTCTAAAGGGGGGTCGGCTTTCAGTCTGCATAGCAGAATGTCTCTCTTACAGTTGTGGACCAGGTCTGGCTTGTGAACGTAAGTATATATCCCTACACCTGTGAAGGAATTAGTGCACAAATACACAAAACATATTCATCAAACATTAAAGACGAAAACAAGTTCTTTTAAAGTTCCACTGAGAACAGCAGGGCATCAAACTTCCCACACTGTAAAACCATCACCAGCTGATAAGCAGCAGGACCATTTTGATGTCACTCAAATCCTACCATACCTTCTCGAGGGTAGCAAGCAGAGCAGGCCTGCAGGAACTCATGGGTGGAGGACAGAGGGTTATACACTGCACCCGGCCTTTGGTTTTCCTTCGCCTTTGTTTCCAAGGTAAGAATAAGACATCAGTTAATGCTAAGGAAGATACAAGGAAAGCAAACGTAACACAAGCCTGATCATCAGTCTTACTTTGTAATGATTTTTTGGAGATCGCATTACTGGAGCCGCAATACTATGAGAGCCTGAGATACCTGAGGAGCAAGGAGAGAACATAAATTATGAACTGCATGAGGTAAAAGGGCTGAAGCACCAACCTCAGATGCTAAAGGGGAGCTGGCCACTTCATTAGGTACAACTGTTCAGCTGCTCACTAATGTCAATATTTATCATATAATCACACGGCAGAAACCTGATGCATTTAGGCTCACAGACATGGCTGAAGTTCAAACTCAGCTTTAGGATTTAAATGTGGCAGGCTTGAATGTTTCAGAATCAGCCGATCTGCTGGGATTTTTCTATGCAACCATCTGTAAGGTTTACAGAGAGCGGTATGAGAAAGAGATAACATCCGGCGAGCAACAGTTCTTTGGGAGAAAATGCTCCGTTAATCCCTGGGGAGAATGGTCAGACTGCTTCAGTTATTACTAAATAATAACCGTTCTTCAGCCTTTCTGAATATCTTTAAATGGGCATGTGAATCATACAAATGTATATCGGTGGATGTTTGAGCAAAAAAGCATCCCTTATAATAAGCCAGATATAAATCATAGTCACCTGCTGAGTTGAAATCGGAGAGCGAGTCCAGGCCAGACCCCCCGACTAAGACTGCTGACGAAACTACTCTAACACCCTCTATCGAGGAAAATGAGTCCAAGGAATCAAGGGAGTCAAGCCGGTCCATGGATCTATTCCTAATTTTAGAGACATGATCGCCCTGGCTGCTTGGATTAGAGAGTGTCTCTAAGGGATCTAGTTCATCTAGCAGCTCATCAAGAGACTTTTCTCCTACATCCAGCTCTGTTTTGGCCTCGATAACTTCTTCAGCAGCAGCAGCCCTCGGCATCTTATCCAAGGCGTCATCGAGAGAATCGAGGGAATCAAGACCGTCCAGACGGTCCAGCTTCGTAGGGGTCAGTAGTAAGTTTGAAGCATCTGCAACACCACCTTTTTCAGAGGTCGAGAGGTCGTCTAGGATATCCAGTGTAGCAGCTGAGGTGCCGAGCCCAGAACCAGAAAAGGAGTCCAAGGAGTTGAGTTGGTTAACGGCTGAGCTGAAAAAGGCCGGGGGTAGTTGGGGTGTCGGTGCGGGCAGGACAGATGGGCCTCTTTGTGTGCAAGTGGATGTCCCGCTGGGCACTGAGAATACGTCCTGTCAAGAAAGGAGGCAGGATGTAAAAAAAAAACATAAGCAAAACATGACAATGCCTCAACTGGATAATTAAACATGAAAGTTGGAATGGATGCTGGCCGACACAGCTGGTAAATAACCCATATACAATACTGCATTAATCAATATTTTGGCCTAAGTAATGGATCAACAAAACCACTATGCACAAAGGGGAATCACCTGACTCTATAAAGTCCTTGATGCCTATTAGCTTGTTAGTTTTACTTCATCATTTCTGTCCCCAAGTTATGTTAGCAACTACTACTGTTTTGACAGCTTGTTTCTAATCTTCCAAGCAGGGGTGTGTTTAAAAGGAGGCATAAAGTGGCCCTGCTTGCCCCTGAAATATAATTTCTTCCCCATCTAGATAATGGAGGTTAGAGAAGGGGGTTGCTTTGATTGACAGGTATCCTGACACAGAGATTGTAGCAGATTGGTGTCTTCTAATGCATTTTGGAGCATTTTTAATTGAATTATTTGTTGAAAAATATATCCTACTGCGTGATACAAACTATCCAAGATGTTTAGCTGAGTGAAATTATACTATTTTAGTAACCTGTTACTTAGAGCCAGTTAGGAGATGTGTGACTGGGAGTTGCACCCATGCAGTTTATTGATGAGGCTTGCAAGCATTAGCAGATATCTTACAGCCCAACAGATATATTCACAAAAACATATATTATATATTGGACAAAATGAGCTTTTTGCTGGTATATCAGCATCAGCACCTACAAACCCCCCAACAAGATTCTGAGAAACGCCTTTCGAACATGTTATAATTGCCAATGTTGTCCACCAGAGGGCACTCTGCAACTTTCCAAATGTATTGGCAATAAGTTTGGAATGGCACATCCTCAACAACCTGCCAATCCAAGCAGAGCATAAACTAATAATCCATGTTTTGTTGTGACAATGAAACAAGATTATTTTTAAACAGTACTGACATAAATAACTACAAATAACAAAAGTTAGGGAGATCTGTTGATATTTTGTGTGTCTGTAAGAAAACCACTGACACTGAATCTTCCAAAACAAAAAAATATGCCTGTGTTCAGTAGACTCTTCTTTAATCTCTAAGTATTGTTGCATTTCACTCAGACCTCATCAAGGACTCACCATACTTTGCCTTGAAAGAGGTAAAAGGTAAACAGAATTCCCTGTGTTGGGTGAGCTGCTCAAAACAAGAAGTAAACCGTGTCTGATTTTCACTCAAATGAAACATTTGAGCACTTATATCACTCAAACATCATCTTCCATCATCAGCAACAAAAGTTAGTCCGCTGTTCTGAAAGGAAAAAAAACACAGCATTGGAGTTTACCTCAGCTGTTTCCGGCTCAGTAGAAACACAATCCAGCAGACTGTCTATGTCATCTCCCATCAGCTCGGAGTCCTCGATAGTGCCCGACCTTTCAGGTACTGCAGAGTTAGTAGGTGTGCTGCAGCTGGTAGGTGTGGAAGGAAATGAGGACTGAGGCACGCTGGGGAAGTTGACTAAAAAGGAACAGAAGTGCATTTACTTGCACCATTCTTGTGTTTGTGTACAAAATGATCAAGAACAGAGAGTAACAGAGGCACAAATGTCAAAATTCCCACCTGGTGCAACGCCATTACCATTTTCTACATTACCGCCTGACATCTGGAGAGAAGAACATAAATCGCTGTCAGATGATGGATAAAATGACTGTGTCCTGTCTGACTATGACTAAGCTGAAGGCTGATAAAGTCCTACAACCCACAATGAACCAGATTTAAACATTTACACACCTTTGCACTGACGTAAGGTTTTCGAATCTTCAGTCCTAGATGGTTTGCCAGTTCCTGTGCGAGCTCATTCACCTGTTGGTCCTGCCAACAGGTAAACGAATGGATTTACTGAAATGCTCCAAGCTACAATTAACATATATGCGATGAACAACACCGAGACTGAGACACAGATAAGTTTATCTCATCTTGTTAAAAAGTATTCATCGTTTCAGTTATGGAAAAAAATGCATTCCTTTGATTGGATGCCTTCA
>NW_005187751.1:262642-267005 GCF_000239375.1 Pundamilia nyererei | reverse complement strand
CAAATATATATCGTGATAAATATTTTTGGCCATATCGCCCTGCTCTATATAAGACTATCAGCATAAACTCTCCCATTTCTGTCCATCCTTCACCTGAGGGTTAATGAGCAGATAGCTGGCGCTGCAATCGTAGGCCTCCTTATACTTTCCAAGCCCCTTCAAACAAAGGGCCTTCTTGTACAGCGCTCTGCGGCTGTCTTTGCACACCTCCAGAGCACTGTTGCAGTCCAGCACACCTTGTTCATACTCCCCCTGTGGAAAACATGAGAGAAACACACAAAAGAAATTAAAGTAATATACCATCAATTCTTTACTTCCTTTTCCCATCTAGCTTTAAGTAAGACTCTACAAGGTGAAGAGATCACAGTCTCTTGGTTTAAACTGTGTGTAGCTGCTATGGAGCACTTCACTGGTATGCAGGTCAAAGGCTCTGCGGCCTTGAATGCAGACAAACACATCTGAATGATTTAGTGATGTTTACATATTAGAGGCAGTAAATCAGAACAGATCTGTTTTTATAAGTGGTTTCATAAATCAAGTGTGAGGGGTGGGAGGTTCAGGATAGCCTCAGTTTTATAGAATGGTAAATCCAAGTTATGCGCTACAGGAAGAATAGCCGCTACAATGGATTTCTACCTTTTCTTCTTAATACCGCTGTAGGCTTTGTTAAAGATTAAATTAGATGTTCCATGCTCCAGTGTTGCTCAAGCATTTGATTTTTGCATTTTTTTCTTCCAAAAACAGGGATAATTTCCACAAAAGTAGACATCAACTAAATCATCTATTATTAGCCTTTGTAATCACACATGCATAGATTTGGCAATATCTGTGCTGGTAAACACTGCTGGGCTTGGCTGGATATTCGTGGACACGTGCATGTCACAGACCTCTGGGCCGCTACAGTAGCATATTCAAGCAGGACAGCCTGAAACCGCCTGGGCATGAATTTTATTGTGTGTTTGGACCATTTGGAGACCTCTGTTGTCCCCTTAATGATGAATTTTGATACCTCAAAAAATATCAACAAAATGCGGTTTGATGATCCCAACCTGGTTAACACATTCACCTAATGTGTGAAAGACTTCCAGTTAAAGACCAGAAGGAGGCATAAACCCAACAAAAAAAGCTGTGTCGAGAAGGACGTCCAGCATGAAATCTAATCCATCTTCTGTGGTGACACTTTGTGAATAGGGGAGCTACTCAAGACAATCCAGCCACCAGCAGAGAACGTAAGTGAGTCTGGAGCACAGTGGAGGAAGAGCCATGGAGTTCATGTTTAAGAATGTTTACAATTGGTTTTTGTTAAAGTAGAAAATATAGATGTTATCAACTAACCACTCAATAGATATTAAAAGCTCAGGTTCAATCAACAATCATTTCAGGTTGATCCACTTTTATGTGGCTCATGCACATTTAGGTGTGGAGGAGAATTCCTCACAAGCGTTTGTTTCAAAATGTCTCAGCTATGGAAAAGAAAAAGAAAAAAACCCTCACTCCCTTACATGGTGAGGTAGATAAGCCTTATATGTATTACACATGCTGCTATACTAGAACTTCATCGTGAGATCTCACAGCATGAGACGTTAACCTGCCCCACTTCATTCCTATACCCAGAACGCTGCACAGACACAAGATCAAACGTTATCTCACCAAACTGTGGTAGGCAGCCGCCCGGTTGACATACAGGCTCTCGAGCAAAGCTTCGGGGATCTTGATCTCCTCCGTTTCAGCGTAGCACGACACATTCAAGCCTTCGCTGAATTCTTTGACAGCCTGCTCGCACTGGCCATCCCTGAAGAAGGCGTTACCCTCATCGAGCAGGTTGCACACTAACTGGGTCAGGAAGTCCTGTGAGGAGCAAAAGAAAAGAAAGGAATAACAAGCTTCTTTTTTTTTTTACCTATGCGGACCTGCGCTAACGTCTTGTAAGTTACATTATGTTTTTAAGGTCCACCTTAATATTGACATGCACGTATTTACATTAAGGGGGTTAGTATAGTATTTTAATACTATTCTAAGCAGGAGTTTAAACTGCATTAAAAAAAATGTTGAATGTGTTTACAATTCATTTGGTTTATGTTAAATCATATATAACTTATTATCACTCTTTCTCATATGTAGAGACATTTCTCCAAAATACATTTCACTTTTCATAGAGTTATGGAGTCACTGTGCAAAAATGGCCCATCGGGAATCAATCTGGGTGCTGCTAATCAAATGTAGCTGATTAACTGGTTTTCAGCAAGTGTGAGCAAATCTATAAAAGCAGACGTTTTGTCAGTTTGCTGGTCTGGATCATTGGACTTCAAAATGCTTTTCCAAACATTTTGAAGTCCATCACTTTGCAGTGAGAAAGATCATTCACAAGCAGGAAAGCTTTAAGATAAATAGTAATCTTCTCAGGAGTGGAAGTCCCGACAACTTCAACCCAAGGTCAGATTGTGCAATGCTCAGAGAAAATACAAAAGCCCCAAGAGTTGCAGCGCAGACGGTTCGCACCTTACATGTTAAAGTTCATGACAGTACAATTAGAAAAAGGTTGAACAACTATGGTTCAGAAGGATCAGAATCACCAGACTGAAGCAAAGTTGTAAAGAAAAGTGGGCCAAAATTCCTCCATAACTGATAAAGTCATACAGAAACCCAGAGCTCCAAGTCATCGCTGCTAAAGGTGGTTCTACAATCATGCTGTGCACTTAGGACTGCACATAACCAAGATTAACTACCAATGGTTCATCGCATACTGCTGCATGTTTTATAGAAAATTACTCTGTTTTCTGAGTGCAGAATTATTATATGAAGAGGACTGGGTTCAACTGAAACCCACAACTATAAACAGGATGTTACACAGCAGACGGATCAACACAACCTACAAGACAGCTGCAGAACTCCACAACTTTGCCTTTAGATTTCTGACACTTGCATGAGATGTAACAGAGACAAAGGTGCACTGTTTAATGGTATTCAAGCTGGAACCCCTGAGTCTACAGGTTTCCCTGTGGGGTTTATGCATTGTTCTGGAGGTGTAGAGTGGGGATGTGGTTTGTTTCTTCATTTAAACAGTCAACGGTCAATAAACGTTAATAGCGAGCAAACATGGACTGAACTGAGTAATGGGGGAAGATTATAAAGAGTCAAAAAAAAAGCTATCCGGCGCTTGATTTTACATAGAGCCAGGAATAGAAAGAAGGAAGGTAGCAAAAAGGACAGAGTGCTTCACACCAAAGCATGCACAGGGCCAGCTGCCCTTTTTATGCACAGGGCATAAAAAGCAAAAGCACATAACAGCATTAGCACTACCTGATAGCCGTCGGGGTCAGGATAGGCCAGGGAAGACCTAGAGCAGAGGAACTTGTTAAAATCGTAATGACACAGCTAGGCTGTGAGGCGTGAGTAACCCAGGGACAGTTTCACTTTCTGTCTGGGTGCGCTCAGATAAAAATTAAAATGATCTTACTGTATAAAAGCCAGAGCTTTGTTTATCTCCTCCTTGCGTTTCTCTCGGCCAGGGTCCATGCTTGTCCACTGGAGTGGGAGACACACAGACAAACGGAGAGGGATTAGGAGGAAATACCAACTTCAGTGACAGTGGCTGTGACAGTGGGTGTATCAGAGCTACTCTTCGATACACCCGCTTCCTTTGAAAGTAGTCGAAAAGAACTGCAAGCCTCTATAAACACTCCCACATTCAGCCTCATTCACCGTTTATCACTGGCGCAAACATCCAGCACGCGAGGCCGTTTGTGAGACCAGCCTGGGCCAGCATCGGACACACCTACCAGTAGAAGAAGAGGAAGCCAGGAAGTTCATTGAGCCGAAGCAAAGTTTAAACGTGTGCCATGCTGTTTCCGGACGAAGACGGAGAGACTTTGACAGGAGCAAACCCCGAGGAGGTTTCGTTTGTAACCGCCCGACACTTCCCTCTCCTCGGATAAGTTTCGATTCTCTGCAGCCTGAGTACATCCAGAAAGCTGCAGACCTCCTCCCCGTTACAGGCTGCAGTCACGTGACACGACAAGCGCCCATGCGTCACAAGCGCGCGGCCAACCAGCGCGCTCAGGTCGTCATCGTGACCCTCGGAGACCTGGCGGCGTTTGTTTAGTGTGGCCTGCGAGGAAGACAGCAGTGCCGTGCTGTTTACATTACAAAAATATTGACTCGATTAATTGGTAGATAAATACAGTGCTGTGCAAAAATTTTGAGCCACCCTTGATTTTGTTTGATTTTGCACAAGCAGTCGGACCTTCTCATTATTTTTTAAGTAATAATAATGGATTGGATTTAAATTTTCAAGGCACGCGCTTTACAATACCACTATTCATTCACTCTCACATTCATACACTGGTGGAGGCAGCTACAGTTG
>NW_005187751.1:251944-260880 GCF_000239375.1 Pundamilia nyererei | reverse complement strand
ATTCTATTCTATTCTATTCTATTCTATATAAAATTGTATTTATCCATTACCAAGGTGATTATCTCAGCATGATGTCCAGTGTGTCCTTAAAACATCTGATAAGACAGGAGAAGTGGAGCACAAAAGAAGAAGCAGCAGGTTTAAATGAAGATAGATAAATAATAGATATTTCATTCTGAAGGTTACGTGCTTAAAAATTAGGCGAAATCTAGCAAAGACCTGATACCTGAACCTTCAGCTGATTCATTTACTGTTCACTGAAGCGTCATCAGAAATGGTTTCAGTGTGAAAAGGCTGTCAAGAAGCCATTCTTAAGGGAGGGAAATAGGAAGAAAAGCCTGAGGTGTGGCACAGTATATGTAAACTGGACTTAAAATGATGGAGTTATCAATTCAAATTTGACATTTTTAGAAATTAGAGAACAGATACAAATGTATAAACACTGTCACGTCTTTTAAAAAGCTATCTTAAATAAACTGAATTACTGTATTATGCAAAACATTCACATTTATTCCCAGTTTACTAGACCCCTCCTTTCCTTTTTTTACTCACATCGCAATCTTTGCTGTATTTCCCCCTACATTTTTTAATTTAGTGTATGAAACACTTCAATAATATTTAGAAATAATGATATGAACTGGCATTAAGCTGATGTATAAATAAAGCTGATATTGTTTGATTTACTCTAACTCACATGGTACTTGTATACAATAAAAAATACAAACCATGATACATAATTTCTTTACAGGCATAACTATACAAAATAAAATTCAGAGGGGTTTTATTTTGGTAATATGATAATATTTTAACAACCAAAAGCAAGGTTGTTGCGCCCCACTTTGCCTGCTGCACTGGAAACCTGTCAAACCTGTTTGTAAAGGAGATGATCAAGTTTGAGCATAAAAAATGGTTCTTAGTTTAATCTGAATGTACTACATTTCACTTTACAAAATCGTTATAAATGGTTTAATTTCTGTTATGCGGTCAAATTACATGGATGCATGAGGTGGTGATGAAAAAAATGTTAGATAGATGAAACAGCACCATTTTGGAGGGGAAGAAATGATTGAATCAGCCAATCAGAAGCTGGTAAAGTGCTGTAGTGTTGGTGAGAAGGCATGCTTCAGACTAAAAACAGCAAGGACAACAAGGATACCTATATAATACTGTGATAAACTGATGATTAACTAACGGTTAATCTTATATTTGTAAGGTATTTTAAACCTTTTAAGCACTAAGACAAAAATTGAACTAAAATCACACAACTATGGGTACCATAATATTTCCTGAGTCCGTTACACAGTCACAGCACACAGAAGGAAATTTTGCGTTTAGCAGAGCAGATCAGCACAGTCAAGAGATGATGAATCACATGATCATATCCTGTAAGTGTGACAAATAGAAGGAGATGACCTCTGATCTCTATTGAAATAAAACTGCCGCCCTTTAGAGCATCACAGACATATTTAACTTAACGAGCTAGATCCTAACAGCTCTGACATCCACAAGAATAAAAGCAGTTTGACAAAGCCTGCATAAATATGCCAAAGACCTACCCGCTATGCCATTTGTTGACTCGTCTTCACCCCCATACACATCTGGAATATATCAGAAAGAGGCCCACCATCACACTGCTGTATGGCACCTACAAGTGTCTGAAATTACAAAGGCAGCCCTCAGAGGAGAAAACGTGCAGTTTGACCTCATGACTGAGGACACACACAATCACATGCAGGCATAAGTGTTCATAACTCTGAGTGTCCGAGTTTAAAGTTTCTGGTGATCATAAAGATATGCAAAATCACCATTCAGATGGTAGTGAGACCTGCTATGATGTTTAGTTTGGAGACGGTGGCACTGATAACAAGGGAAGAAGCGATATTGAATATATGGAATAAAGGATGTTAAAGATGGAGCTGCCAGTTAAGAGGATAATAAGAAGACTGCAGAGAAGATACATCGATGCAGTGAAAGAGGACATGCAGAGAGTTGATGTGAAGCAGATGGTGAACTCTAAAGGGAACAGCCAAAAGAAGAACAAGAATAAAAGAGGATCTCTGTAATGTTGCAACTAGTTTGTATTTTCCATGAGAAATAAAACATAACAAATTGGCATGGCAGAATATTTTCGAAGGTTAATGGGTTATTAACATCTCAGGATTTGTTGCTTTTGTTTCTGATTCACTTCCTGGCTGCCCTTCGTATTTTATTTTTGTAGTTTGGCTGAAGTTCTGATGCTGGCTTGTTTTAGACAAGTAATCTAAAACTTCAGTATAAGAACAAAAGCTATTCATTAAAGGCAAAGAAAATAAATAAACAAATTAAAAAACAAACAAACTTCAAGATATAAAGGTTATGAGGCTGCTTTTTAATTTTTGAAGACAGACTAATATTTTTGTTAAGGTCCTTCCTTACCAGTTGGTGGCGGTAATGCACCATTTTCGCTGATAAAACTCACGAAGAAGAAGAACAAGAGGCGCAATAGCGAGGGAGCGACCCGCCGGACTGTATTCAAGCGGCACAGCAGTGTTGTGGTAATGACAGCATTCATTTATATGAAGAGTAGACTCATGTTTCGCTAAAACGCGATTTAGGGTGTGTAAAATAACTAATTCAACCCGAGGGCTGGGGCTAACCTCGGCGCTGGCCAATTTGAAAGGTTTGCTAACAGATGACTGACCGAGCTGTAACCACGTTGAATGGACCTTTGCTAGCACGTGAATCTTTTCTGTTCATATTCGCATAAGAAAATATATAATTATGGCATAAAAATGGATTATAAATTCCAGAAACGATCGTAAAGGCTCCACGGACACGAGCCTGTTACAGTTCATGCAGGTATATTAGCATAACGATAGCAACGTTAGCCCATGCTAGGCGCCGGTTGCTTGTAAGAGGAAATCCACCCCAAAACAACTCTGTCTCAGTGACCGTTACGTCAAAGCTGTCGGCTGTCTCCGGGTATTAGACGAGCACACAGAGTGCAGACGTTATGTAGGAGACTGTAGAGATTACTGGTTACACAGTGTAGACATGGGAGCTCCGGTGGTTTTCCAGACTTAAAATCAGTGTTTGAGGTGCATTATTCCCTCAGTGGAACAAGCGCTTTCAGCTGTTTTTGTGTCGCAGTAAGGGTAGGTTTTCCAGAAAAAACCGCGCTCTTTAAACCAGATTGTTCACACGCAGCTGAATAATTTAGAGTTTGAATGACTTCTTTTGGGTGCTTTTGTTTTGGTTCTGTTAGCATCTGGTATTGGGCAGAGGAGTCAGACAGCGGAGTTTATCATGAAGTTAAAAAAGTGGTGCATTTGGTCCTCAGGTGCCAGGATGGCGACAGACGACGTTGCGCAGTTGGCTGACTCTCTGGCCAAAACTGGAGTGGAGGATGGAGAGCTCAGTTACAAAGGACAGGGAAGAAAGCTGGATGATGCTCAGTCAGGTGAGTGTCACTTAATCACTAAAATAATCTAAAGGCTTGGCTTTAATGATTTTTCTTATGTGTTACCTGTTTTAATATGATTATTTGAATCTCTGCAGTTGAGGAGATGGTGAAGGAGATCCAGGACTTTGAGGGTTTACAAGCTCTGAGATTGGAGGGAAACACTGTAGGTGTGGAGGCAGCACAGGCCATCGCTAAGGCCCTGGAGACAAAGAGTGCATTGATGGTGAGACGTTTTTCTCTGTTCATCATCTCTAACATTTCAGCAGTTTTATATTTCTCAACAATAAATATGAACTAATAAAAATACAATTAATATTAATATTCCAAAGGCATATGATGAAAGGTGCTTTATCATAGCAAATGTTTGAAGTATGAAAATCTGGAATGAGAAATCCAAACGTTTATCCAATTCATGGCTTGGGTGAAGGGGGGTTGGCATCCTGCAGCTGCCTTAGGGCGATAGGTTGGGTGCACACTTAAAATAAGAAGTTTCATATGCAGATGAACTGATAACTTAGTCCGACACAATGTTTAAATATGGCTGAAAACAGCCTTCTGCTCTCTGTCACACTGATACCTGCAACAGGCATGGGTGAATCTAATAATAATTTATATGATTAACTGCCCTGTAATGGAATACAATCAGTCAGTCAATCATCTTGTGGCTTCCACTGACACTGCTCTTGTCTCCTTGCTTCCTTCCTCCTCAGCGTTGTTACTGGAGTGACATGTTTACAGGTCGCCTGCGCTCTGAGATCCCACCTTCCCTGGTACTACATGATTATCAATAACACATCAATTTTGACTCCCAAGCGGTTAGTTTTGATTCACTTCCTATTTTCCTATTTTTGTTTTGTAGAATTCACTGGGTGATGCTCTGATGCTGGCGGGTGCCAGGCTCACAGTTTTAGACCTCAGCGACAATGCTTTTGGACCCGATGGAGTAAAGGGCATTGAGAATCTGCTAAAGAGTTCCACCTGCTACACACTGCAGGAGCTACGGCTCAACAACTGTGGCATGGGCATCGGAGGTGGCAAGGTAAGTGTGGAGATGACACGTGTTCTTGGATAAGGTCGTCATTGTCAAGAATAAAGCATCAAAGATAAAAACCAGACAAGTGGACAGATGCATCCTAGATCATTATGACTGTACTTGTTTTGTACTCCTCAGATTTTAGCTGCATCATTGATCTACAACCATAAAAGATCCAGCGCTGCGGGATCGCCCCTCAGCCTGAAGGTGTTTGTTGCTGGAAGAAACCGACTGGAGAATGACGGAGCCACTGCCCTCGCTCAGGCTTTTAAGGTAAGACTGATTTTCATCGACAGGCTTCATTTTGATTCATCAGAACGACTGTTTCTCATACGTCTCTTAATGATTGACACGTTTTATTCTTGGACCACTTCGTATAAATAATTATCAGCCAGTTTATGCTGTCAGACACATTCAAAGTAGATCTTTACAGTTTTATCCTTTATGTGTAAGCAGCGAAAGTGTACGATTAAAGTTTGTCTTTCCAGCTTATGGGCAGCATGGAGGAGGTTCACATGCCCCAGAATGGCATCAACCACGCAGGTGTGACCGCCCTGGCCGAAGCCATGCAACACAATCCAGGACTTCGAATCCTCAATCTGAATGACAACACGTTCACTGAGAAGGGGGCTATGGCCATGGCTCAGGTATACATATGTAAGGGATTAGTAGTTGCATATCTAGACAGTGAGTTGTTTTTTTTTTTTAAACAGAGTTTGTGCACTCATGAAATACCTGAAAAGTATATGAAAACGTTCATTTCCCAGGCGTGGAAAACGAATCTTGGATAGTCTTGAAAAAGGCATGGAAATCTGCTTCACTGACACCTGCACAAAAGAGTGATTGGTTTAAAAGGCACAGAGGAAAGATCTGTATTGTTTATATAACTCTTTAAAGTTATGCCTTCAGAAGATACATTTGTACAGTGCCTGCAAAATAGGACAGAATGATTTGAATATAGTGAAAATATGCATCACCATCATTTGTACTGGTTATTTTCAGCCTGATACAGCAGATACTGTCTGTGTCTTCACAGGCCTTGAAACACTTGCGGAGCATCCAGGTGATAAACTTTGGAGACTGTTTAGTACGACCGGAAGGAGCCAAAGCGATTGCAGTGAGCTTGTCAGAAGGGCTGCCGATCCTCAAGGTAAGTGAGGGCAACCCTCTACTGCCAGCTCTTTGTTGCAAGTTGTTGTTGGCAGTAGGCTTGGACAATATTTAATTTTTTTTTCCCCTATCATCCTGACAACAGGGCACAGGGTTAATGATGGTATTAGAGTTGTAACGATTCATCGATTAACTTGATTATAAAAAAATCTTTAATGTAAAAGTTTGCTTCGACGCTTATCGTTTAATTCACGCTCAGTTGTCACCATGAAAGCTTTTCTCTCACATTTGCAACAAAGAATAGACCTGCAGTAGAAACCTATCTAGGAGCTCGCGTGTGAAGGAAAACTTTACTTTACAGCTGCTCCTATCCAACGCCTTTTGTTTTACATAGTGGAAGTCTACAGTGACGTTACAGAAGTTAAAATAAAAGCATATGTATGTACGTGGGACACCTTTCTGAATAAATAGTTTTTATGTTCCACAGGAGCTCAATTTGTCGTACGGTGAGATTACTGAGGATGCTGCTCTGGTCGTAGCACAGGCAGTAAAAGACAAGGACCAACTGGAGAAACTGGACCTAAATGGTACAAAGAATGCAGTCGGTGTCGGTCATGATGCTTCTGTTGTTTGTTTGTATTTGAGACATTATGGAGGAATGTTGTTTTAGCTGCATTTGGCTTCATGGCTTGTGTAAAAGGATCTCTGGTTTTCAGGTAACTGCATCGGAGAGGATGGTTGCAGAGCCTTGAAAGTCGCCATGGAAGCCATGAACATGAGCGAGCTACTTGGATCACTCAGGTAAATCACAGCTTAGTCTGACTCCTGTTTGCTTGAGCTGCATCCACAGTGGTTGTGATTCATAGCAGAAAGTGACATTCAGAGCCTCCCCCCCCACAACTCTCTTTTTGAGGTTCTTCATATGAACTTACAGCAACTTAAAAAAGTATCTCAAAGACAAAATATTATAGATACATCTTTCATGCCTTGGATTTGTTAAAGTAGTTAAAGAGTTGCCCAATGACATGGAATAAGTCCCACCTCGGTGGCTTCGTTTGCTTCCAGTTCAACAGAATAAGTTTTCGTGCCAATAACAGTGCAAATCCGATTAACATGTATTGATTATTTGACAATTCTAGGGTTGCTGCTTTCACCCAAAATAATGTCTGGTTTGGGCCCCGAGCAATTTGCTTTAGCAAAACTTCTGGCAAGGCCTGAAATGTTTTAGTGCAAAATCCTCGGATGTGTGGACAGGTTCAGGATTTTTGAGCTAGAGAAGCCGGTATTTGTTCGCTTCGATCGCAGGATGAATCGTTTTAGGAAGGAAGCCAGTTTGCGTTTTGATAAATGTAGCCTGTGTAGAACCTTGAATTGTAATAGGCCTTTGTCTGGCACATGCTGACGAGGTCCATAGATGCTCTTGAGCCGTCTGACATCTGCTGTCTATAATCTTTATACTGAGATCCTCCTGCCAGGCTTCTCTTAAATACTCTACTCAAATACTAACCAGCATGAAGTGGACAGTACCCGAGATAAACTTTTCTCAAATCCCAGGTGAGTGATTCAAACGGCTGCCAACTCAGGATACCATTGAATGACACTGTAGTAAATACCATCACATGTCAGATGTCAAATATCAGTTTATCAAGTGATGTGAAACGCGCAAATCGCATCTACTGTGGACGCAGCTTTAGGTCATGAAGTCTTTTTGCAAAGTCCTCACTACAGAGCTGTGCTTTAAAAAAAAAAAACTTCTTCAGTGATGATGAGGGCGAGCCAGAAGATGATGATGACGAGGAGGACGAAGACGACGATGAGGAAGAAGATGATGACGAGGACGATGTGGACGAGGAGGAAGTAGAGGAAGAAGAGGAAGAAGAGGAGGAAGAAGAAAGCACTGGCAATAAGGTAAGACATGTCTGTTCATTGCAATAGTTTTAACACAAGTTGGCTCAAGTTAAATGAGTAAAATGGCATCAAATGTGTCTGTAATTATAATTTTTTAAGTTCTAACCATTAAATCTCTATAAGGAAAAAAATATACACTAGTTCTAAGTGGGATATATGTAAGATATGGGCCTTATTGAATCCAAATGATGACTAACATGTTAAAGTATTGAGGGACGTCGCTATTATGTCTAACAGAAGCCTCATTCTGTACTGAATAGGTGACAGGAAGTCTAAAATCCACACTAGCTGTGATCATATGCACACATTTGTGTTTTGACTTTTTCCTTTTGCCTTGTTCTTACAGTTTTCCACCCCACAGTCAACACCTCGACCCCCAGAAGTCTCCTCCTTCCTCAGCTTTCCCTCCCCTGACAAACTGCTTAAACTGGGCCCCACGAGAGCATTGCTTATTGAGCAGCAGGTAGCAAAGAAATCTCCAGTGACATTAAAACACACTTGTAATCCTATGCAAAGATCCAGCAGTTCTTTAGTGTGTAAACATTTCTTCTTCTGGGCCCAGGTGGATGTTTCAGACGCTACAAAAACAGCTGAAGCCTTCCTCAAGATTGCATCTGTGTACAAGGAGGACAATACTGAAGTGAAGAATGCAGTGTTGGACAGTATTGGTAAGATACTTTGTGGAGTTGAGTCATCTTGCAAATGCCAGACTTGTGTGACATTTGTGTATTTTAGTTATTTTGTGCTAAGCTGTTTAATTCTTTCTTTTTTTTTTTTTTTCACATATTACTTTGAGTATTAGTATAGTTTTCTCATTTTCAGCTATTGCTGAAGCTTAAAATGCTCTTAAATTATTTTTATTTAATTTTATTTAAATAATCCTACAATTTACCTCATCTAAGTCATTAGAAAGCTCAGTCTACTCTGGAAAAAGTGGTTTTGGCTCATCACAGTTAGAGCCAGCTTTCACGTTTGGCTGCCACTTGCAAACAGAGGGTTTGTGCGGAAGGTGGGCGGGGCTTCTGTCCTCACCGGTCTCGTCGAGTTCATACTGAGTCAAAAATTTTAAGTGGAGCTTTATAATAATAGATCCACTTAAAGGTTTATTTAGAACAAAAGCCACATGTAAAACTGGCATTTGTTTCTATTGTTGTATACAGTATGTGCCAGAGTTTTTTTCTTTTTGTTTTTTTGTTGTTTTTTTAAAATGTATGTTATTTATTTATTTTCATTGTTTTTACACTAGCATGGTGTGTATGGATTTATGAAGCAGTATAAAATCATTAGCTTCAGATGCTGGTAGTTGTTTCCATCCAAGAGAGCCACGCTAACCTTAAGATATAACGATATATATATGTATATATATTAGGGGTGCAACGATACACAAAATTCACGGTTCGGTTCGGTTCGATACTTTGGTGTCACGGTTCGATATTTTTTCGA
>NW_005187751.1:248349-249792 GCF_000239375.1 Pundamilia nyererei | reverse complement strand
ATTCGCCCTGGTTTTATCTCACTTTTGTGTTGGAGAGGATTCATTATATTCTTGATTAAACTATTTATATAATGCAATATTTTGGTGCAGTTTACTTATAAAAAAAATGAATAAATAATTATTGTTGATTTTGGGGTGTTTCATGGGATCCTAGAAAATCTCCAGATCTTTTAATGAAAAAATTGTAATAATGGATAAATAATTGTACAATCTGCATGTGTCATTCTTAGGAATAACAAGACCTTGGAGTCATGTGGAAATGCTAAAAACAATCTCCAATCAACACTGCAGAGAGTCCGGTCTCAGAGCTGAGGACTGTGGACACGTGCGCATAGACTGATCATTCATGGCCTTTGGAAACCAGCACACACAAACACAAAAGTAAAAAAGAGGAGCACTTGAGAAAACCCCTTTTTTCCCTGGACTTCGGACACAACTTGAATACGTCTTATGAAATAGAAAAAGCTCTGAAGGTGTGAAATTGTTGAAGCCTTTTGTATATGTTCAAATAACTGCCAGACAGCACTGACACCTTTAACTTCACCTTCTTTGTATATGGGTGAATGAGAAAAGGCCTCACGCTCCACAGATGACAGCTGTAAACCAGGATCAGTGTGGACTTGGCACTTGCAGCTATTGTGGCTTCTCTATTTAATTTTCACCTTTGCTGTTCTCTTGTTTCACACCAGATATTTGTTATATATTCACAAATATTGTCAAATTGTGATATTAAAATATCTATTGACAAGCAGAAACAAGACTGTAACATACCACATTAAAATGCATTAAATAAATTGAAATGTATTTTCAGGTTAGACAGGTGTTGATGAAATTGTGTTGCAAAAATAAAGCTCATTTGAGTGTTGTTGTTGTTTTTTTTTAAGTGTCTGCAAGCTGACTGTGTAGTTTCTACAACCCTGATTCCAAAAAAGACAAAATGCTGTTTAAAGGAAATACAACTGGAATGCAGTGATTTGAAAGTCTCATAAACCCATATTTTATTCACAATAAAACATGGAAAATGTTAAATATTTAAACTGATAAGGGAAACTACTGAAACAGCTGAAGGTAAATTCAGGTTAACTGGCAACGGGTCAGTAACGTGATTGGATATATATTAACTAATCTGGCAAAAGCCCTTGTCCACAATTTATGGAGCAATTTCAGAATAATCTGCACATTTGAAAGGCACCATTAATGTTGAATGGTATAAGGTCAGCTTTTAGAGCAATATGTGCTCCCATCCAGATAATGTCTTTTTCAGAAAAAGGCCTTGCATATCTCAGCAAGACGATGCTAAACCTAGCGAAGAGGTTCTGTGCTGAAATGGCCTGGCTGCAGTTAAAAGAAGAAGGCTGTTGTGGTGAACGTGGCTCTTTCCCAAATAATTTTTTCCTTCTTCGAATGTTGCAGTCAGAATAAAAATGGGATTTATAAGCATTT
>NW_005187751.1:244818-247041 GCF_000239375.1 Pundamilia nyererei | reverse complement strand
ATGAAAAAGCTGAATCACACATAAAAAGCCCAATAATTTGAGAACATTTTAAAGTTTGAATGGAGTTTCTACGTGAAAGTATGAGGAAGTAGTTAAGTTTCAAAAACAAGCAAGTTTTAGCAGAATTGTGGAAGTTTTCCATTCATTTCAATGGGACAAAAGGAAAAAAGTGTAATATTTTAAAAAGTATAATAGTAATAAATACCAAAAGATATAGCCGGAATTAGCAGAAATAACAGAATACTTTGAGGCATTCACACAATTATTATTGCCTGATGAAGCAGGCTTTTTTAAGGTTATAATGGAAGCTTATGGATGAAACTCCGGCATTCAGATTTAAAAGCCTTGATTTTTCCAAACCAGCAGTGACTTATTTCATCTCATGTGTCAGCAAATAGAAGCTGCTCGCTTCTTGTGCCTCAGAAAATGTGAAGCCAGTGTGTTAATTTGCAGAGAGAGGACACAAAGATCAGGGGTCACCACAAAAGAATTTACCAAAGTCTTGTTTGTTAGCCTGTTGGACCACAGGCTGTAAGTACTGGGCACACTCAGAGTGAAGTAAAGCCCTCAGTGAACAACTTAAAGCCCGAACTGGCAGATTAAATCCATCTCTAATTCTTGTTACCAAGGAAACACTGATAGCACAGCCATATGGTTAAAGGTAAGCCAAGCTGCTTGTTTTTAGTGATCTGGGTTTTGAACTCGGATTTTCTTTGGAGTTTAGATTTCTCATATGGTAGCATTCAGTGTTAAGCTATATAGTGTAAGATATTGAGTATCGATCAGTTTTGATCATCACCTGCTACATCTATATTTTAAAAATGGCAGATAAATGATGTGTGCCATGTGTTGCTAAAGCCAAAACGTTGAGTTTTGGGAACCAGGAACCAGTTGTGGGAGATCAGGGGAAATCAAACAAAGTAAAAGGCTATGCTGGTTTCAACCGTGGAGAGCTCTTCTGCCTCCTTAAAGATACCTTGGGTAACATGACAATCCTTCAAAAATATTTTATAGACATGAAAGGAAAAGCAGAGTCCTTTATCCAAGTAAATGAGGAGGAATCCATGTTTCAAGACCCCCAAATCTGTTGTTTTGCTTCTGTAAGGTGCAGAAGAGCTTTATAACTTGAACTAGTGTGTCTAGTGTCTGTCTCCCAACCCGGGGCCTTTAGCCACTCCTGTAATTCTATTTCTAACATGTGTTATTGGCACAGATGCAGATCTTCTCTGCTGAAGTCGTCCTCCTTGTTTTAACACTGTCTTTACCCGTGGAAGCCAAAAAGTGTCCCAGAGCCTGCAGCTGTGACAGCACCACACTCACAACAGCCTGTGTGGGCAAGAACCTAACAGATGTCCCCCCGACTGTGGAGGAGGTGAGGAATTCAGGGGTTTTGCTGTATCTTAGGCATGTAGGCTTTTTAAACTGAGGGTTGATAACAAGCTGGATGGATCCTCTCCTCTTTACTCTGAAGGATGGCGCGTGCATGTGTTTCAATAACAATTTCAAATGCTCTCCTCTTAACCTGACTGAGATGCTCTGGCACGACCTGAAAAGGGTTTTCAATTAAGACATCCCAGAAATATTGATGAACTGAAACAGGTTTATAGGACAAAGATTTCTCCTCAGTGAAACATCAGAAACATCTAAAGGAAGTTTGCTGCTGCTAAAGAAGCTTCTGTAAAATACTGCATGTAATTATTTTCCAGCCTGTGTTGTGAATGATCACTCATTGTCCTCAGTAAAGAAAGAATGAAAGCGTATAATTATGAAGCACGGACCACATTCTGTGAGTAATTAGTGCTGAAATCAAGAGAGAGTGATTTTAGAACCAAAGAGTGATTAGCTAACCAGACTTATTATCTGAATAAACCAGCCTCACTCTGGTTTCTGTCCTGGCATGTAATTGTGTGTCCAATACTCATTGTTTCCTCTAGATTACTGTGAAACTCGACCTGAGAAATAACAACTTGCAGGTGCTGTCCAGGGGGACATTCATGCACACACCCTACCTCACCCATCTCAACCTGCAGCGCTGCAACATCATCGAGATTAAAGAGGGCGCCTTTCGGACTCTTGGCCGAGTGGTCTCTCTAAACCTGGCTCACAACAAAATTGAAATCCTTTACCAAGTAAGATCAGAGGCCCGCAGTTTTTCCTCTCGAGTCTTTATTATGAGAATGATGTTCTCTTCTTTTCACTGCTGCAGGAGTCCTTTGACGGTCT
>NW_005187751.1:242024-243911 GCF_000239375.1 Pundamilia nyererei | reverse complement strand
TTTTACTTTAACATAACAGGCTTTCATTTTTTCCAAACCAGCAGATGTAAGTGATCTGACTTCTCATGTCTCATAGTGAGGCCAAGAAAGAAAGATGTAGGGGGGTGATAGCATACCATGTGTCATTTTTACATGCTGACCAACAGGCATTTCTTACTTTTTCTAAAGGGAACCCCATCTACTGTAACTGCTACATGTCTCCACTGAGGCAGTGGGCGAGAGTTAGTGGTGTGAAGCTGCTGGGGGCCTGCTCTGGACCTCCTCACCTCTCAGATGAGCCTCTGCAGGCGGTGTCTCCTCTGGATCTGCGCTGCAGGAGGGGGGAGTCACCGGTGGAGGAGGAGGAGAGTACGGAAAGAGTCCCACCCACGGTCACAGCCACTGCCAAGCCAAAGCAGAAGGTCAAGTGTCCAGCTAACTGTGAATGTGATGTAAGTTGGAGACAGAAAACACTTCTGGGACACAATGAAAGCAGGAAGAAAAAATAAAAACTCCAGTTTCTCATAGATTTGCTGTTTTACCACACTCTCACTTGGCTCACTTGTACTTACTTACTTCGCTAATCACAGTAGAGCACTTGGCTCTCAGACTGTGGCTTACTTGTGATTCCTAGGATATTTAAAAGTAGAATGGGAGGCAGAGCCTTCAGCTTTCAGGGCCCTAATCTGTGGGACCAGCTTCCAGTTTGGATTCAGGAGGCAGACACCCTCTCTAGTTTTAAGCTAGAGAGCTATGCTAAAAGGGTTTTGATAAAGCATATAGTTAGGGGTTGGATCAAGTGGCCATGCTATATGAATAAAATTGAGTTGAAAGCTCTAAAACTCCACTGTAGGTAGATGGGTAACATAGTGGTAGATTTTTGGCACACCACAAATAATGCTTCAAAGGCCTTTAAATGAAGGCTAATGCTGCATGCTACAAGGCAGCTGTTTTACTCATATGTTTATCAGTGTCTCAGAGCACTGTGATATGTCGGTATTCTATTAAGTAAACCCTCAGAGTACTTCCTCGATGACTGTTTGTTATTTCCACTGAGACGTTTTGCAGGTTTCACATTCAAAACTGATTTTCTCTAGACTGAGACCCAGCATGCCACATGTGAGGGTCGGGGCCATACTAGAATCCCACGAGGCTTCCCCGCCCAGACGCAGTTGCTGGACCTCCACGATAATCACTTCCACTACCTTCCAGCCAACAGCTTCCCAGGCAGCAGCCAACTTGTTTCTCTTCACTTGCAGTCCTGCAAAATCCATGAAATTGAAGGTGGTGCCCTCCAAGGGATGAAAAACCTTTTGTATTTGTATCTTTCTGATAATGACCTCATGTCCTTGGACCCCAAGGCCTTTGCTGGAGTGCCCAAGCTCACCTACATCCACCTGGAGAGGAACAAGCTGGCGCAGTTCCCTGGATCAGGTCAGTGGATAAATTACATTAAGTCTGCCTCAGTAGATACTATCTACAAGAAACACTGGAACTAAAACATGGCTGTTCTGTGTCTTTCTTCTAGCTCTGTCACTCTTACCAAGTCTGGTTGTGTTACATCTGGAGCAAAATGCCATCTCTAAACTTGAGACCAGTGGGTTGCTGTCCTCACTGGGCTCTAAACTTACTGAGTTATATCTGGGCAATAACAACTTAACTTACATTGCCAAGGGCGCTCTTGACTCTGACTCTCTATGTACCCTTCACCTGGATTCAAATCAGCTGACTGAGGTGCCCACCCACGCTCTGCTTGAGACCTCTAATCTGCAGGAGCTCAACCTCTCTGGGAACTCAGTTCGTTGGGTGGGACCAAATGCTTTCCAGCCCTTATCCAAAAGTCTGAAGAGACTTTACATGGATCATATGGGAATGGAAAAGGTACGAGAGACCCTTTTAAGCTAATAT
>NW_005187751.1:235526-240730 GCF_000239375.1 Pundamilia nyererei | reverse complement strand
TTTTTTTTTTAGACCTGTCTTTTAAGCACTTTTGGTCAACATCTGTTATCTAAATGTGCTATAGGTTTTAAATATTCTAGACGTGACGGTAAATACAAAATCTTTCAGATATTTTCATACAGCATGTCTGAGCTATAGTTTTTTAATTCCAAAATTCAGTGGGCTACAAACTGAACTTATAGGATAGAAGCAAAGTATTGATCTTATCACCGTAGCATCGATGGGAGATCAATAGTAATTCAAACTACTTGGCAGTGTTAGCAACATTTGTGCTCTAACAATTTACTATATCTAATTGGAAATGACAGACCATTGTGTCTGTGATACCTACCTTTATACTGAGCTGTAGTTGAGGGTTAGTCGTGGGGGTTCCATGGTGTAATGGTTAGCACTCTGGACTCTGAATCCAGCGATCCGAGTTCAAATCTCGGTGGAACCTAAATGTTTTGGATGGAGAAGCTTTTCGCTTTGTGTTCATGAAAGTTAACATTGTTAGCTTTTGAAATAAATATAAGAAAATAACTATGATCTGTCTTCATTACACCGTCAAATATCGATATAATACGCTTTAAAATTTCTCAAATTCGACGGCGGAAACTGCCGCTCTTCTTCCGCCTGATTTGGCTCATACGTCATACTCTTCCGTTCAAGATGGCAGCAGCAATGGACGTGGATACACCGAGCGGTACTAATAGCGCAAGCAAGAAACGATTTGAAGTAAAGAAGGTATGGCTGTAAAAAGTCTCTCACCGGGGAGTTACTAAGAAGCTGTCTAATGTGAACAATGGACGCTATCATAGCTCAGTGCCGCTCACTGCCTTTACTAAGCTAACTCTAGCATGCTAACTTTAGCGCTATGTCACTGTGGCATAGGACACTAGGCTTGTAACTGTTAGTAACGAATACCCACGAATTTGCACTTCCCATTAAGAGGCCGAGAATCAACGCCCTTACAGATATCTCTGATTTAATAACAAAGGTGTAATGGGCAGAAACACATCAGCTGTTCAAACGGTACCCCGGCGGAATTAGCCTAGCTACACATCACACGTAATTTTTGTTTTGTATTTAAAAATAATGTTTACACGTTTGACATGCTTTCGATGGCGGGTGTGTGTCTCGTTCTTATGCTATTCTTTTCTTAATAAGCTAGACTCAAATGATATATTTAGGGCCCCATGCCTTAAATCTCTAATGATTTGAGGACTTCTATAGAGTTTACAGTAACATCTCAGGCGTGTTTCTGGGATGGGGAAGTGGATAAGGCCCTCTTACAGACACTCAAGAGATGCTTTTGCTTCTTCTTTTTCAAATCAAAAGACATTTGACACTCATAATGAACCAAAGTTAAAATATATATTTTTAAATAAAACACATGTTTATGTCATGTTTGTTATTAAGCTCAAAAAGTGCCCCTCAAGTCACAGCAGTTTGTGCACTGCTGGCCCTCGTGTGGTTCAAATAAGGGGATATAGACATTTTTTAAATTAAATAATCTCCAGATTATGAATCTTGGATCATATATTTGTGTGATTTTATTTTTCCCCCCTCAGTGGAATGCTGTGGCGCTCTGGGCCTGGGACATTGTGGTGGACAACTGTGCTATCTGTAGGAACCACATCATGGATCTCTGTGAGTTCAGTTTTACATTTTGGTCTTTGATCTCTTTGGTGAACATTTTGACAGTAAATGAGGTTTGCTTATCATTGTAGGTGATATGGTGCTTTTTATGTTGACACATTTCTCTTTTCCCCCCTCACCCATTAGGCATAGAGTGCCAGGCCAACCAAGCTTCTGCAACCTCTGAAGAGTGCACTGTAGCCTGGGGTGTTTGCAATGTAAGCTTCTATATAACATGTACAGTGTGATCAAAATGGTCTCAGCTCCCCTTTAAGACTATTGCTCTTTGTTTGAATTGCACTGTGGAAGAAAAATCCTGATCTGACCACTTGATTTTCTCTGTTTTCTCTCTGTCTTTGCTGTGTGTGATTGGCAACAAAAGCCAATCACACACAGCAAAGAAGATGAAAATGGGTGTCTGAAATTATTTTTTTTTTGGGAACAAAGGAGGAAGTCATAGGAAGTGTGTGTGCCCTGCACTCCACAGTTCAGGTTGTTTCTACTGAATGATCTCCCTGGGACAACTCAGGATATCACAGTAGAACTGAGTCTTCACAGTCTGACCCTGGTGTCTGTAGCACTGACAGTTGTTGATGCTCCCTGTTCAAATTTGGCATCCATACTGAAAACATGCAGATTCACAAAGTCAGATTAGGACTTCTAAGGAGTGATCTTAAAAAGACGATGACAGGCACCTCCTGTAACAATCATCTCTGCTGCCAGGAAGGGCAGATATAGGAAGTTCTATGTATTGGGCAGAGGTGATCTTCCAGATGATATATCATTATCAAAAATGATCAGCATGCTGATCCATAAAGGTGAGAGGAATCATGTTAAACACAAATATTAGTATAACTTCTGAAGCGATGTTCCCAACATTGATCATAATGAACTTTAATAGGAATTTCCTGCACAAGGCTGTTGTTCTTATAAGAGCTTGCTCATGCCAGGTTTATATGCAGGAACTATACATGCAATGAACACTATTTAAATGGAAGGTTTTAAAGTTTCCCAAATCCTTAAAAATGGTTTTAAATAATCTGGGATAACTTGATCCTCTGGCCATTTTGTTATTTTAAGCGCACATGATCTATTTCTTTGTTTTCCGGTTGTGCCTCAAAGTTTGATTGTTGTCGTGTGGAAGTACAAAGAATTAGTATTAGCAGTATTGCCAGGTCTCTCTTGGAAATGAGATTTTTGCCTGGATAAATAAAGGACTAATAATAAATAAAATACATGATACTTAAATATTGTAAACCTGAAGTAAAATATCGATTTTCCACTAGAGAAGTTATTTTTGTTAAATAAAATTCTTTTAGGTAGTTTTACCATCCTTCTACTGTTTCTCTTCTCCAGCATGCTTTCCACTTCCACTGTATTTCTCGCTGGCTGAAGACCAGACAGGTGTGTCCTCTGGACAACAGGGAGTGGGAGTTTCAGAAGTGAGTACCATGCATTACATTGTATACAGTTTTACTGTGTGGTCCAATCACAAGGGTTTAAGGGGTTCCTTGGTTAACAGTGCATTTGATCATTTGTTGACCCGCAGAGAAAATTGTTTATTCTTTAAAACTGAAGAGCTGTACTGACAGAACATCCTCTCTGTCATGTTTTCACAGATATGGACACTAGCTCGTTTATCCTTCACCCCTTTGTTGGCTTCTGCAAGCAGCACCCTCACTTTATCCTTGTTCTGACCCGCTTATAAAAGCTGTTTCTGCTCATATATTTTGTTCTGGTATATTGTAAGTACAGAAATAAACAGGAATCTTGTGAAAAATACAGCTTGTGTGACTTGTGTTGTCGGAATTTTAAAGAGGAAGGGACAAGCAGCACATTTTCAGGGGTTGTGGGTAAAAGACTGAGTTAATGAAGGAGATCCAAAGGACAAATCAGCCGTCTGCTGTGACAGGACAGTGCTCAGTCAGATCTGCTTTGATAAGAGCCCAGCCGGCTGCGTGTTAGAGTGGTAATCCTCTGGCTGAAAGACAGATGTTGTGGATGGATTAAGTAGCTGGTGGCCCACTCTCCCACCAGGCCGGATTTATTAAAGTACCTTTAAAGACCCACATTTGGAACCAGCTGATGTGTTTGTTTGTAAACAGATTGAGGCAATGATTATGACAGGTGAAAAGATGAGTCGAGTTTTCTGATCATTCTTTCCAGTTTAATTATCACAGGAAAACTGAAGTCAAAATAAAAATGAGTGAACTCTTTTACACATGACATTTAACGGGAAACAGAACTAGAAATGCAGATCAAACCTGATTTGCAGGAACAGAGCTTTTATTTTTGTGAATTTTTCCAACAGGGTCAAACATGTTCAATACTTTTTATAATAATACGTCTGATAACAAGAAGGGCCCACAGTGGTGTGAGAGTTCAGCTTCGTCCACAGAAAGAAAGAAACCAGTAGCTAAATCATAGTGAGTATTAAACAGCGGTAGAAATGTTTCTAAGCTAGCGTCTTAATGCAGGAGGCTCCCGGTTTGGCTGTTCATGACGCAGGTTAGAAAACGTCAACCTGTGGTTTAAGTGAATTCCCAGCTGAGATGTGCTGGACGGGGTGTATAAGTATCAGACCTGACTCCTAACCACCGGGCTGCTTTGTTGACATGTTGCTAAGTGCTAACAGGTTGATTAAGAACATTAAAAAAAAGAAAAGAAATTGCCAACCTTCCTCTACACCATGCCAGTTAACCTGTCACCTGCTCCCCTGTTTGAACTACACACAGTGAATAATTGTTGAAAAGCTTTGCTCTCCAGATTGTTTCACCACATATCCACTCGTTCTTCTCTCCCATTTCGGTCCCGTCCTGTCTATGGCTGTGGAGGAGCTCCAAATTTAGAGCTCAGCTTGGTGACGAGGGCCATGATTTTGGGGTTGTTCTGATACTTGGAGATGTTGGCCGGGTTCTGGGCGACATCCTGGAAGGCGGCCATCACCTCAGGGTCCTGGAGTTGGATATTGGACAAAAATGGGGTCAACTTTGCTCACCCAGGGCATTTCCAAATCAGCTTAACAAAAACTGTTGGACGTTTGTTTTGTTTTTTTTGTTTTTTTTAACCATAGGTCATATGGTGGTCTTACTGATTCAACAATGCATAACAGCCATGTGTGGCTGAATGATTTATGTCAGGAGTAGGCAACTCCAGGCCTCAATTGCTGGTGTCCTGCAGGTTTTAGATATCACCCTGGGTCAATACACCTAAATCAAATGATTAGTTCATTACCAGGCCTCTGGAGAACTTCAAGACATGTTGAGGAGGTAATTTAGCCATTTGAATCAGCTGTGTTGGATCGAGGACACATCTAAAACCTGCAGGACACCGGCACTTGAGGCCTGGAGTTGCCTACCCCTGATTTATGTACTGTTCAGCATAAGAACTTGATTTAAATCCAGACACACCAGCCTGTCTGGCACCAAGAACAATGTTGTATTGAAAGCCACTTAAATCACCAGTATGTTGCTCAGTCTGAACTTCAGTTTGTCATCTGGATCATGTCTACATGCCTAAAGGCTGCTGCCATGTGATCGGCTGACTAGACCAGGGGTCAGCAACCTTTAACACCCAAAGAGCCA
>NW_005187751.1:229784-235506 GCF_000239375.1 Pundamilia nyererei | reverse complement strand
ACATTTTGAACTCTTAAAGAAATATAACAAAAGGAAAGACACCCAGCTGAACTAAAATGATTCAGCAAACAAACACTGCTGTGAGCCGCCACCCTTATTTGGGCTTTTGGATCCTTGACCTGACTTTTAAAAAAATAACTGGAAAAAAAGTACTATGCTGCTAAAAAAAGAAAAATAGATATTTGCAAAATTCTGCCTAAATATGTATTTTACCCGGTTAATGTGTCTGGCGGGGCGTGGTCTGCAGCGCCACTGCAGGGGAGGCGGACACACCTGAGCGGCACACGCAATCTCGCCTCGCCGCCTTAACGTCTGTGCCATCTATGCTGTTGTGTTGGTGTGTGTTGGGCTGTGAGCTGCAGAGCTACAGCCGGCTGTATGCGTAAAGCAACCGTGAGTGAAAAGTGGTCAATAAAGAGAAGCTGAAAAGCGTGTTCATGCAAACATCGTCAGGTCTGCCGTGGTATGTTTACAATGGGACTTCTGCTCCTGAACCTCTGCACACAGCATCTGCAAATCGGGGCTGTATGAAGTCACTTTCATCTTTACGCAGGACTGTAAGCTGTCATCTGTGAGGCGTGAGCGGTGTTTGTTTTTAACATAGTTCACGGTGAAGAATAGCTGCTGACATAATGTTCACGGTGACATCAATGATTTTTAAATGTCAAAACGATGAGAATTTTTCCTAAACCAAGTAGAAATACAGTTTCTAGGTATCTGCCTTTATTCAGGTGCTGGCTACACTGTGCAGACAGCTTTGTCAGTGAGTAAACATTAGAACAACAACTAAATTCATCTCCATGCTGCCCTAAAGGCTAAAATAATCATTTGTTACTGTGTGGAAAAACAACCAACCCACTCCTGAAGCTCCCTGGTCTAAGTGTGCGCATCAAAATTGTTCTATTAGCCGTCCTGTCTACAAGACTCTCCTCAGCACAGTGTTACGTGTTAAAATGACCAACCCTAACCATGGGACAGCTGTGATGTGGAGGACAGAGTTAGTCACCTTCATGGCATTAAGCAGCTCAGGATCTTTCAGGAGTTCACCTAGACCAGCCATGCCGGGACCAGCTCCGGCTCCACCTGGGAATCCGCCTGGGAATCCGCCCGGACCTGCCAAGCAATGATTAGACTTATACTTGCACTTATGTGTCTAATAAATGGATGCATAACAGAACCCTGACATGAACACACAGCTTCACACATTGTTCTCACCCTGGACGTTGCAGACACGGGATGATCAATAAAACAATCAGTGTTTACAGGAGTATAAATTATGGGACTCCATCATAAGGCATTCGGCAGTAAAATGAGTTGCTTTTGCTCTCCTACCTGGGAAGAATCCTCCTCCAGCCTGTCGCGCTTCCTCTTCCTGTTGCAAAACAATGAATGAGACATTCATCAGTGTCATACAGTTTTTGGATTTTTTCACTCCTGGAAAATCTGTGGAATTCCTCCCAGCAACTCACCCTCTGAGCCCGTGCGTGCTCCTCTCTGGCTTTCTTTATCCGGTCTTGCTTCTCTTTGATCTCCTTCTCTTCTCTCTTGCGCTCATATTTGCGTCTGTGCTCTATGATTTTGTTGGCCTGAAAATTACAAAGAGTTCATCTGCATTAAGATCGTGTAAACAGATCAGGACTTTGCTGTTTAACTGCAACCTTCTACATATTGAACTACCTGCATTACTGTTCCCACCAAAAAAATGAAACTGTGGCAAAGCGTTTTTTATTCTTTCTGTTCACTTCACTGTTACCTTTGGCTGGACCTCCTTCAGCATTGCACTGGCATCCTCATCATAGTCCAGTTTACAGGCTGTGGCCAGGTCCCTGGCTGCCTCCTCCCAGTGTCCCAGCAGCCTGCAGCAGGACAAACATCAATTTACTGACAATATTTGGTTTCCATTTCCAGTTACCTTCTTCAGAACTTTAATAACTCACATATTTAATCACTTTAGGACTTATATGGCTGCTTGAGTTAAAGGTATTTCTAAAAGCTCCTAAAAAGCCTTCAGTTGATCCAAAATGCTGCACCTGTAGCACCGACAGAGACTAGACACAGAGATCAAATTTCTCCCACATTAGCTTCTCTTCTCTGACTCACTGCTAAATCCATAATTGAATTTACAATCTTTTTCCTCACATATAAAACCCTGATCAATCAGTCCTCATCAAATCATCCTGTTACTCTCATAGAGCACTTCACTCTCACACTGCAGGCTTACTTGTGGTTTCTAGAAGTAGAATGGGAGGCAGAGCCTTCAGCTTTGAGGCCCCGGTTTGGATTCAAGAGACAGACACCCTCTGAAATATCCTTTAGTTAAGAAGCCACTACTGGGC
Organism: Pundamilia nyererei; assembly: GCF_000239375.1. Classification (NCBI taxonomy): domain Eukaryota; kingdom Metazoa; phylum Chordata; class Actinopteri; order Cichliformes; family Cichlidae; genus Pundamilia; species Pundamilia nyererei. Next base: position 233,170 of record NW_005187751.1, on the reverse strand, counting down.
AACATTACATTTTCTCTACTTTCATTTGTCGTCATCTCCCTATGCACTCCTTTTTTTCCCTTTTTAAAATAAATAAAACCGAACTGAACTAATTGAATACAGTGAAGCAGAGCTGACAAAGATCTGCTTAACATCACCTCCCTTAATCTGACTCACTGAAGTGTTTTTGTCTGTTGTTGGTGCTATTTGGAGCATTTTTAAGGCCCCATTCACACAGGCCAAGAGGGAAAAATGCACATTCCTCCATCTGTTTGGTGATTGGTGGTTGCTGAGGGCTGCTGGCTGTTGCTAGGTAAAAGAGGGTGCTGTACCAAAAAACCTTGTCACATGTAGTTTGCATGGAAGACATCAACTTGTCTGCAAACTTTAAAATTTTACTCTCCGACTGGTTGTGAAAGCTGAAAAAGTGTGACATGAACCAGAAATGGACAATATTCGCCTTCAAAATAAAAGCATGTCTTATCACTGCAAACATCATGAGCACTGACCAGCCCATTTAGGGGAGTAATTCAGGCCTGAATGATGCTTTTGTGGAAGTTTGGAATGAGAGTTTGGCTATGTTGCCTGTGCAGCAGAAGCTCTCTCGTACCTGTGAGCTTTCCCCCTCCACTTGTAAGGCTGTGCAGAGTCTGGATTGATGCTGATGGCTCTGTCACAGTCTCTTATGGCTGCGTTGGGTTTCTGCATCTGGATGTAGACACTAAAACGAAGAGAATAACCAGTTACACTCAAAGGCATTCAGAACAGACGGTATCTGAGGGAAGAAGAGGAGGTGGTTTCAAATGTAGGACACAGTGGACTCTCACCTTGCTCTCTTGGCATAGAGGATGGCAAGGCAGGGGTTAAGCTTGATGGCTTCAGTGAAAAGATCCAGAGCTTTCTGCAGATCACCTAAAATATATTTAAAATGAGACATTACAGATCATAGAGTCCTTTTAATTTCTTCTTCCATGTACAGGGAGAAGCATTCAGGAATTGCATTCACTGTTCATTGTAAACAGACCATCAACCCACCTTCTCCTAGAGCGTTAATGGCCTCCATCTTCTTCTCATTGGCCTGGTCCATCATTTCCTCTGTGACCTGTGGGAGAGTATGGATATCTATGCCTCAAGTCTCTCTAAAATTTAAAATATAAAGTAATTTCTCTGTCTCTGAATCTTAGTCAGGGGCTCAGCTTCCAACTAAGATAGGGTTTAAATTTTGATTTAATGTATGTGCATAATTTTACCTCAATGTCTTCAAGCTCGCCCATATCCTGCGGGTCATCAACGTCTGGCTCGATCACTCCCTCTCTGTCGATTTCTGAGAAACCAAACACAAAAACATAACATAAATAATTAAGACGGGATCAGTTTGTTCTATAACTTGGAGGGTAGACAATTACTCGCATCAGCATCCCTGCAGGACTGAACCATTATTGTTGGCGGGGAACGTTTACTCAGCTCCACACTAACTGAAATAAGCTCAATGAAATTATTGGTGTAGCTTAAAAACAGGTTAACAGCTAGCAAAAACTGCACCACATCTCAGCTACCAACAAGGGATATAATGTAAAAACATTCTATGTTGGGATGTTACACCAATTTTTATGTGACCACATCAGAACTGTTACATATCAGTGAGCTATTTTTCTGCACATGCGTCCAGCCACATCTCCACTGTGCTCCATCTGTCGATAGCATTAGCTTTTTCAGCCTGGATGGAAAAAATTCTATCCTGATCTGAAATGGCTCAAGTTGAAGCCAATTGGACTTCTTTTGGGTTTCACGTCTCATCCAGTAAGCCCCTTCAGCTCTAAAAGCTCACGGGATTGTCAGCGTGGAAACACGAATGGTGGTTAAATCAAAACTGGATGTAGACTGCCTCCTGTTCTCTGTCCAAAATGTGAACATTCGAATCCTCAGGAGAGCATCCTTTGTCCTTTAAAGGCAAACATACAGCCCAGTCTCATCCTGTAGAAGAGGTGTTGTACCATGTGGCTGTGGAATGGTCGCTCTCATGTCTATAACCAAGCACTCCTCTCTGCACCGAGTTGTTTAGCTAGGGTTTTTGTCTGAGTGTGTGGCTGGGTCTGAAGTGCCGTGGATGACAGCGTTATTCTCCCAGTCACTGTGCTCCTCACTGGTTGATGCTTCAGGTTCTTTTCGGTGCATTTTTGGTGACTTGATAAAGGCCCAGTTTGGATATCTTTTAATATGTTTATGTCTGTGTGTTTTCCCCGGCATCCTCCTTGGTGAACTTAATGTTTGTATCCTGATGGTAACTGTTCAAGTAATTTCTCTTTAGTATTCTTACTTGATTCTTGTGTTAACTCCCTCATTGTTATAGTTTTGAAATATTTAGAATAAGGAATTTAGATGATTGCGGGTAAGCTCTGAGTCTGTTTCAGTACTAAATAATGATGTTAAAATGCTTTAATAGGATGTAAATAGAAGTGTTTTCTGTTTATTTATAATTAATTAAAACATTCATTGATAAATAAAGGACTAGCAGTTAAAGTGTACTCTATTAAAAAAAAATCTTCTGTAAATTGTGTTCATTATTTCATTTAATCTATTAAATTTACAGCATGTAAATCAAAGCTCCAGGCTGTCATGAAACAAAGTGTTGAGTGGGGCATACAGTACCTATTTCACTCTCCTCGCTCTCAGACGGCACAGCAGGCGCAGGCGCAGGCTCAGGCTCAGGAGGCGAAGCTGCGGTGGGTGGAGGGCCACAGGGACAGCCACCCTACAAGTCAGAAAGCACGTTTTGTTACGATGAGGTGTAATTTCTGACATTAGCATGAAGTAAAAGGCAATTAAATAATATTTTAGGCATCACCTGGCATGAGTCACTTGTCTTGGGTGGTGGAGGGATTGTTGCACCCATGCTGCAAAACAGAACAATAAAATAAACACAAAACATTAAATTTTAAGACATTGTTTTGGAGGAAAAGCCTAAACAGATATTGCAACAGGGTTACTTCACCTGAACATATTGCTTAGTTAATTTCTCAACATTTTAGTGTAATCAAATCATATACACCATCAGATTTAAAGTTACGTCCCTCTCCTTGGTACCACTTCACTGAACCACAGCATCTAAAACTGCAAAAAGTGAGCTTAAATTGAGTAAAACAAGCAGCGCACAAAGTAAGGCCACTTTAATGATCCCTGGGTCGCTGGTTTCTGATGATGATTTTGAGATCACATCCTGTGTTGTGAGACCCAATCTTTGTGGCGTGTTGGCCGGTTCTGCACCTCTTGAGTTTTGTAACTTGGTTCGTTGCCCCGCAGAAGTCGCAGGTTGTTTGAAGACACAAGTGTACGATCGTGTACTGACGCCCGGAGGGAGATATTGCAACTGTTTGAAAACGTGTGTAGAAAGAATCAACCCCCCCCCC
>NW_005187751.1:227305-229424 GCF_000239375.1 Pundamilia nyererei | reverse complement strand
AAGCAGTTTATTTCTAAAAATTCTCAGCAGCACAGACAAAAGTCTGCTACTTTAGTTAAAGTTACAGTGCTGAAAATCTCACCACCAGATGTCAGTCTTTTGCAGACTGCAGTCAACTGATTTCAGCTTGTTTTTAAACCCCCCCAATTCAAGTGCATAATCCCATCGAACTTCTGCAGGACAAACAACTGACTGCAGTTCATCTGTATTGAGTACAGGCTGTCAGTCAGCTGTTTACCTCAGTTGTCAATGTGTTTCTAGGTCTATTTACACTGGAGGCAGCTGTAAAACTGTGAAAGCTTTGAAAGAGTCTGAAACGAATCGCTTTCTTCAGATAACAGTGTCACTGAGGTTTGTTTATCACATGGAACAGCGATTTTTAGGACACAAGAGACTAAAATTACCTGGCATAATGTTAGCTTATAACCAACTTTTGTTGTTTAGCCTGCTCATTGTCTGCTCAGGAGGGTCGCGTGTCTAATCGGCTGACAATACCCAACTGTGACAATATCAAGAATAAATAAGCACGTTTATGCACGTTTCTGTGTGTTAGACCTCTCTGAGTTCAATTTAGGAGATGAGGCTTGAGGTGAGGAGCAAGAGGATGATGTTTTATTAAGATGCCATCGTGCGTTTTTCACTTCTTTGGTGAAGGGGACCGATAAAACCTAGGTGTAACTTTTCATATCTTGAGTGGGAAGGCGCAGACACAAATTAAATCTCACCTCCACCGTACGCGAACGCTTACGATTTCTCTGCGGCCTCTGACGTATGTTGCTGGTCTCTACCCACATACAGTGATGTACATCTCAGTCACTGTATTCAAGTTTGCAGGGTAACATGGCGGCTTCCATAAAGTGACACCTGCTCCTCTGTATTTTTTTTAAGAGAACTAATTAGTTTATGAGAACCTCAATTTGTTGGAAATGTAATTACACACTAATCGATGCATATTCTTAAGCACAATATCTTTTTCTATTAAACAAACTCAAAAAAAATAAGTGACTGCACCTTAAAAATATATACAAATAATAGTACCACAGTCCGAGCTGTTCAGATGAAAAAACAAAACAGTTTTCTGCATTGCAGAGTTGGGGTATTAACAACGGAAGCAAAACGACCTCTGGGGTTTTAATTTAACAATTAGTTGTGTTGTGAGGCTTTGCTTTGTGCACCCTACGGTGGGGGGGCCGTGTTCTTTACCGTTAGGTGGGCGGAACAGGGCATTTGGTCAACTCTACAGTCTGTTTCAGATCTCACCTAAGCACTTGTTTTGGCATTATGAAAAAAAAATCATCTGTGATTCCTTAAACCAGGAAGACCAGCATTAGACAATGGCTTCCCACTGTTTTTAGCAACAGGTAAGTTCCCAGTGTACTGACTTTAGCAGCCACGTCCGGAAGAAGCCCATCTCTGGAAGGTGCAGGATCCCGGGATTAGCCTCGCACAACTGCACGAAGCCTTTCAGCTCGGCCACTTTCCGTGGGTCCATGCTGCAGTTTCACGTCCACCAGACGGAGCTCTAGGTGCAGGGGGAAACCAGAGAGGAAAAACAATCAACAGCTTAGCAAAGTCCGGAGTTGTGTTTAGCTGCACGTAAACAAATGACAGCATCCGTAAGCTAGGTATGCTAACGCACAAGGATTGAATGAGCGTGCGCAGTAACCAGCTCCACAGTTCAATATAAAACCAGCACCAAGCGCTACTGAAGCTTTATAAATGAACCAACCACGCAACGCCTATGAGTATTGACTGTTTCAGGGGTCGTAGGTCAGAAGTTTCTAGAAATGTGAATTCATCTGTGACGCGGCGACCGTTTGACGCATAATAACGTCGTTAGCTTGCTGCACCGCGGGCCATGATTAATGAAAATAGTTCGTAGATGCAAACATTATTTTCAGGAATAAAAACAAACTCACCCTGCCGAAGATATGCTTAACTGACCGTTAAGGAAAAAACACACAGAAGAAGCCTGCAGTCGATGTTAGTACTATAATACACCTTCACCGACAGTGGCGTCGCTCCTGGGTTTTCATTCAGGCGTGTTATCGGACAGACCAAGGGGGTAAGGGTGGTGTGTGCCCTGAGCCTGGCCTGACAGAAACGGTTCCGCTTCACA
>NW_005187751.1:223243-227167 GCF_000239375.1 Pundamilia nyererei | reverse complement strand
ATATATATATATAAATATTTAATATTCTTTCTACTGACATAGTGAACAGCATTTCCTGTAGTTGTACTGGATCATTTTAATATAACAGTGCATTTAGATTTTTTTTTTTTACTAGTCATGGCTGTATCAGCATCGTGACAATAATAATAAATAAATTAATAAGCACTTTAACAGGCAAACAGTCACAAAGCGCTGTATACAAGAAGAGGAACATAAATACGAAAAGTTAGTGCAATAATAGGCAATAAAAACATACAAACCCATCCCACCTTGAACCTTGTCTCGTTATTCCCTGAAATGTCACGCTCAGGGTTAAAATGCACAGGCAGCATGTTACCTCATCATTGTAGTGGGCCAGTTTTCCCGGAGTCTAACCTCCCAGGCAGCAACGCGCCTGAGGGTTTAGACACTTTCATTTTCTAATCATATACGCTGAATTTCATAGTGTAAATCGCTAATAAATATACACGTATTTGTTGTTTCTACCATGTAGTAGAAATGCTAGAAAGAAGCTCCTGTAATATTCTACTTTTTTTTTCTTGTTGTAAGTTAAAATCATACTAAATAATAGAGTGACAGTGTTGTGCTGGTTTCTAGTTTAGTAGTTTATTTTTTTATGAGAGAGCAATGTTTGTGACTTGTTTTTACAAGCTGATGGTGTATTTTATGGAGGACATACAGTGCCTCAATGAATCAAATAAATACATCATTCAGTAAATAATAAAATCTGATAATTAATTAAAATATGAAATAATACATTAAATAAATCTATACATAATTAATTGAAATATCAATAATGTCATTTAAAACATTTAATAATTTATTTGTTAACAATTTTAATTAATTACATTTAATTAATTGTTTAACTAGTTATTTGATTATTTTTGGCACTCGATAGCCTCCATTTTATTGAGTGTACAAATGACTAAAATAAAAGCTGCTTGTAGTCGGTTCAACAAGTAGGAAAGGGAGAGGGTTCCGCTTCTCTACCTGGGAAACCAAACTCAGGGAAGCAATTCTCATGAACTACAAACGAGCGTGGCTAGCAGACGTGAGAATAGCGAGCTAGCTAGGTGTAGCTGTCATTCAGGGTACATATAACTGCTGGAGGAGAGACTGTTAACCTCGGTAAGTGATAATAAGTTACTTCAGAGTGTCTCTGTGATTATGAGTGCTCGGTAGTTCGCTGACTGTCACACTTTGTTCCGCAGGGGAGCGACATGCTGTGACTGATCGGTGTCCTCAAGTTGCAGCAACAATGTTGCTCTCAGCGAGCGCCTTGGTGAGGACCGCTGTCAAGCTGATGCCACGGACCTGGAGTGGAGGTTAGAGACAGTAACTTTACAATCACTACAATGACATTACTGTGCAAAAGTCCTGAACCATGCCTCTCTTATGTACATGTTGGGTGGGAAATGGGGAAAAAAAAACCCGTCTAGAGACAGTATATAAGGCAATAACAGAGCTTGAATAATTCTAACCAGCTTGAAAGTCAATATTTGGTACGACCGCCTTTATTCTTCAACACAGTCTAATGTCTTTTAGGCAGCTTTCTTTTCATTTCTTTAAGTAATCTTCAGGAATAGTTCTCCAGGATTCTTGAAGGACATTTAAAGCTCTTCTCTGGATGTTGGTTTTGTTCTGTTCTCTTTCAACATGATCCCACACTGCTCCAATAATGTTGAGGTCTGTGCTCTGGGGAGGCCAATGTGTGTTTTTCTAGGTATGCTTTTACTGCATTGGTAGTGTGTTTGGGATCATTATCATCCTGAAAAATCAATCAGACACTTTCCAGATAGTATCCGGTTGTTAAGTGATGACGTATAAACCCTGTTTCCATTAAGGCTGGTGTCTTTTAAAAGTTTGTATTGTGTTCAGTTTAATCTGAACAAGCCCTTAAAATAGTCAGTGATCACTGGCTGATCACCTCTCTGGGTTTTTATTACCGCCATTTGTCTGCAGCACGTTGTAAAGCTCAGTTGATTTAAACCAGCTTATTGTTTGGGAGCCGCCAAATATTTGAATGTGTCAGAAAAGTATCACTCTGAGGCTAACGAAGATTTGAATGGGTGCATGAAGCTGTTGTTCATAGCGAGTAATCCAAACTATGCAGCAGGATATCAGTGACTAACCACGTGCTGGGGATGGATCATCACAGGCGTTCTGCTGACTGAAGTTTGGTCCATTTTCAGTGTCTTTTTCCTGTTGTATGATTGCATTTGTCTTTGCCCATTGGGGTCCCTCACATTAACTTTCATTGAGGGCAAAAAAGTTTGCGTTCATCCTCCAACTTCACTGTGCTAATGTGTTTTTATTTTCCATATCAACCATAGCTCTGTCAGCTAGCCCAACTTCAGTAACCTTACAAACATTGCTGCTGTTTAGTTTTCTGTCTTCATGCATGTCCAAAGTGATTGCTGCGCTGTACTTTTCATTTTTCAGGATAACTCAGTCAGAATATGGTGTATCATCTTTGGATAGAAACTAGCGAACTTACTCCCCACTAACCTCTAACTTCATAAATCCTGTTTTTCATGGATGCCTGAATCTTAAACTTGATTGTTGCATCTGGTAGAGCAGCCACACTTTTTACTTCATTACAAACTAAAGAATTTTGGCACTTTTTAGCTTCCAGTGATGCCGCAGTGTTTGTTTGAGTTGAAGAGGAGTTTGGACCCTGAAACGGCGAATGACGTCAGACTTAAAAGGCAGATTGCATGGTAGATCAAAGTCTGATGGTACTTTTTCTGCATTCATAATTCCATCAATTTTGACAAGATCCCCAACACCACTGGCTTAAATGCAACTCCAAACCATGATAGAGCCTCCACCCTGTTTTACAGATTGCTGTAGACACTCACTGTTGCACCTCTCTCTTGACTTCCCCTGTACGTACTGATGACAGTTTGAACCAGAAATGTCACATTTGGATTCAACACTCCATCAGACCTGTTGTCACTGATTTTTGGTCCAGTTCTTGTGTAATTTGGCATCCCTCAACCTTCCACTGAGACCATTTCTAATGACCCTTCAGTGAGCAGTAGGTGGATCAACAAAAGGTTCTTATGGACACAGCCACCCCTGTGCGTCTTCATTTGGCTCAAAACTTTTGCACAGTACTGGAGCTTAGATCCACTGAACTGAACTGGCATGTAGTTACAATGCCATGATTTTTTTTTTTTCTTCTTCCTGATTTATTTATTGCATATGTGTCCCATTTATGTGGTTTAGCTAATGAATGTGCAAAGATGACCTGAGAAAATACAAAATGTGGTCCTTAAATGAAGGTTTAATTAAAAAAAAAAAAAAAAGTTAAATTGAAATTGCACTCCGCTTTCCAAAAATGTGGTTAATTAATCACAGTTCATGATTTAGCAAAATACTTTTTCACATTGGGACAGGTAGGGCTTTTTTTCTCCTTATTAAATAAAACATTCACTTAAAACTGAATTTTGTATTTACTCAGGTTATATTTTTCTAATTAAAAAAACAAATTTGTTTGTTGATGAGCTTGATGTACGACTATGCAGAAAACGAAGAAATCAGGGAAATGCTTTTTCACAGCACTGTACAGATGGTCTACTCTAACTTCACCATTACTTCAACCTGTAAAATACAGCATGTGTTGATGCTCAGATAATAAATATCTAATAAAGTCATAATAATTTAACGTTGTCCAGCGCCGCTGTGCTTTTTAGTTGTTTATATAAAGGTATGTTTTGTAATCGCTCTTTTAAAAAAATGTAACTTCAAACCTTCACCACCAGTGGGCAGCGATTTACCCGTCGGTACACTGAAATATTTTCTGATGCGAGACGCTGTTCTATGCTGATAAAGCTGCTGTGACGCAACTTATTGGTTTGCAAAGCCTGGAGCTGATCGTTGTCACTCCCCCCCACCTCTAGGTGATTGCTAAATGAGCCC
>NW_005187751.1:219207-223223 GCF_000239375.1 Pundamilia nyererei | reverse complement strand
TTTTTTTTTTTTTTTTTTTAATGGTTTTGTATGGATAAAGTTTTACATATTGGCTGAAATCAGACACACCGTAACTGAATACATATGTATAATATTACATTTGCTCTAGTTTTACACTTTAAAAAAATCTGTTAATGTCACAGGGCTTAGATCACTCACCAATTTTAATAGTCAGTTGTCCCATGACATCCTGTTGTTACCTAGTAACATGAGCAAAAGGTAAGTAGGTGGGAGATAATAGATTGTTAATGCAACTGATTTCTCTCTCTATCTCATTTTGAAGACACCCACTCGTCCCACTGATATGTTGCATGAAACCGGACATGCAACATATCAGCCAGACTTCTACCCAGTAAATAATCATTGGGATGCTTTGTAGTGGCCTGAAAATTGCTATAAATGGGGTTGGGTCTTTTTTTTTTTTTTACTTTTACTAACGTTTAGTACCGAACTCTAAAATTGTTTAAAAAGATGCATGAGAAAAAACTACTATATTCAATACTCCAGCATCACCCAGCGGACAGAACTGATATAACTTTGCTTTAGTCAAACTGAACTGACCAAAGCACCTGTTTACAGTCTGTGTGTGTGTTTCTGTCTGCAGGATGTATTTGGTGCCTGTGCAGAAACATTTCTGTGAAACCTGGCGGGTTGAAGCCAAAGACGGTTCCACCTCGTTACCTTGGCCAGCCCAGTCCTTTCTCTCATCCGCACCTCATCAAACATGGTGAGTATTGTTTACAGTGGACAGCTGATCTTGTAAAATGTCATTTCTTAATTTATTTCTTTAAGGAAAGCATGCTTCTCCTCAGGTGAGGTAACCCCAGGTTTGAGCCAGACGGAATATGAGCTCCGCAGACACCAACTGGCCTCGCTTATCGAGGCTCAGGCCGAAAGACTCGGACCTTCTGCTTCCTCCAGCACCCATGTGGCCATCATTTTGTCTCACCCAACTAGATACATGACCAATGACATCCCTTATCCCTTCCATCAGAACCAGGTGAGCACTTGCTTTCAAGTTGCATTCAGTTCAGAATTCTTCAGAAAGGAGAAAAAATTGGATTTTGCTCTTCTTCCTTTTCCTGGGTGAAATTCCTGGGTAAGTTTTTACTAATTCATCTCAAAACACATGTTCCTCAGGATTTCCTCTACCTCAGTGGTTTTCTCGAACCTGACAGTGCCTTGGTTCTTCACGGGAAGGGTCAACCAGACCAGGCTATTTTGTTCGTCCCTCGCAGAGACCCGGGGAGAGAACTGTGGGACGGACCGCGGTCTGGGAAGGACGGAGCAGCTGCTTTGACTGGCATAGAGAGAGTTCATAGCATAGAAGAACTGGGTGTTGTACTCAAGAGCCTGAAAGGTGGGTGCATGGGAGTGGCGGGGGGGGGGGGGTTACTCTTTGCAATCCTGCGGAGAGAAAAAAAAAAGTGTTATGGTTCATTCCTACCAGATCACTAACTGCCATATCTTTCTCTGAGAAAGGAAAAGGAGGCCCAATGGTTTTGGGTGGTCAGTCTGAATTACGCATGTTGCTTGAATAAAGAAGCAAAGTGACACTGCTTCAGGGTCTTTCACAAACCTTATTATCACAGGAATATATATGGATGGATGGAGTGTTCTGGAAGCAAAACTTCTGCCCAGGAGTGGTGGCCCTATCAAATTAACCTCAAGGTCAGAAAATCTGCAAAAGACCCACAAGTTTCTTGCTTGTACAGTTTGGGGGGAATTAGGTTTATAATGATGCAACAAGCCACACGTTTGGCATTATGGCCATAATACACAGCACAGGGGAAAACCAACCACAGCATATCAGCACAAGCACTTCGTATCAACTGTCAGCACGGTGAATGGGCTCATTTTCCAGCCACAGGACTCGGGCACCTTGAAGTCATTGAGTTGACAATGAACTCCTCTTCATACCAAAGTATTCTCCACGCAGACAGGAGGCTCTCTGTGCAGCAGCTGAAGCTTGGCACAAATTAAGCCATGCATTAGGACTATGATCCCTAACAGCAAATGGGTGAAAGAGAAAAATCAAGGTGTCAGTCAGACCTCACCTGACAGGCCTAGACTCGTCTCAAGTCCAGACCTCAGCACAACTAAAATGCTTTGGTGGAAGCTTAAGAGAGCTGTGCATAAATGAATGCCCACAAACCTCAATGAGGTGAAGCAACGTTTCTCCACAATTATGTAAGAAACTGATAATTGAGGTTATTGCTGCTGAGGTGGGTTGCTCTTCATCTTCATAAAGGAAGAGCAGGTGTACTCAAAACTTCACTAGAAGCAATAAATAAGGATTCTAGAGTTGTGCAATGTGTGACCTGTTGATTATTGTTCTGTGTTCACATTGTTTTGGCTCTGCACCTGCGGATCTGCGTGGATTCTTTTGTCCTTCAACTGTAAAATGCTAATGGGGTATTGTCATCAGCCCATTGAGCAGCCGGGTGGATGTGATAACTTAAGAGTGAGGCAAAGTAGGATTTACAAATTGATACCATAGGTGCATCTACTCAAAATCTGGGATGAGTATATAATATAATTTTATTGACTGATGTGAAGACATTCTTTTTGACAGGACGGTAGTAAAGAAAGATGGGACGTGTGAGGTAAATAAAAATGCAGTTGTTGGATAAATGCTTTCCTATTTCAGTGCCAAAACTTTTCATTTAGGTATTAAAATATTTTTCTTTTCTTTTTTTTCTATTTAGCTCTTATATCACTTCAGATTCACTCTTAGCATTTCTGTCTTCTCTGATCCTCTTCCAGGCACTATGCTGTGGTACGACACTTCTCAGCCGGCTCACCCTCAGCTCCACCAGGCTCACGTGTGTCCCGTTCTGGAGGCGGGGCCGACACCACGCACTCTCAGACCTCTCATACACTCTCTCAGGGCCCTCAAAAGCTCAGCCGAAGTGGCTCTCATGCAAGAAGCGGGTCGAATCACGGCACAGGTTGACGTTTAAATTGGTTCTTGTGAAGCTCTTGAAGACTCCAAGTGAATGTTAGATTTATGAAGTGTACTTGCAGCAGCTCATATTGTTATCTTTCAGGCTTTTAGGAGGACAATGGCTCTGTCTCAAGGAGATGTGGATGAAGCTGTCCTGTTTGCTAAGGTGACTTCTGTGATGACCTTTGTCTTCACTGCCTTTACGTGTGCGAGCAGTCATTATCTTTGTGTCTTTCATTGATTAGGCTCATGATGTAATTATTAGAACAGTAAGTGTTAGTTTATTGATTTTTACAGTTGGAGAAGCAGCTTTGAAATTTTCCAAATTTACCTCCTAATTTCACGAATCTGCTTTAAAAGAGCAGGTATGGAACTCCAGAGAGTTGTACTTTAAACTGAAAATGCTGTTTAAGTCTTACAGTGTCTACTTTATTTGTTACGTACTGTACTGTGCAAAAGTCTTGAGCCTCCCCTCCATTCTTTGTATTTAACATAACCTTTTTTCCAGTTTGATTTTGAGAATCGGATCCATGGTGCTAACTTTCTTGCGTACCCTCCTGTGATTGCTGGAGGAAATCGAGCTAATACTCTGCACTACATAAATAACAACCAAATAATCAAGGTAATTACTCCATGAACACGTCAGAGGACACAGATATTCCTGAGAATAATTACTTTACATGTATTTAAGTAGCATATATGACTCATTATGTTTTGCTCCTTCCTCTTTGTCTCCATCAGGATGGTGAGATGGTGTTGCTGGATGGTGGTTGCGAATACTTCGGTTATGTCAGCGATATCACTCGAACGTGGCCAATAAATGGAAAGTAAGTAAGCTGATTACATGGACCCTTAAAATATTTGGTGCCAACTGTTTACAGAAGTGATAGTTTGTTTAATGAGCTCATAAATATGGAGAGTTTATGCCCTCAAGAAGGACACAAAAGCTTTTTCAATATGGGGATCTGAAAAATTACCTACCACAGTGGGTATTGGCTTGCATAGCAACAGATGATCTAGTGTGGCAACCCTTAATAGAACCAGACATTTGTTTAAAAAAATAAAAAAA
>NW_005187751.1:131159-218956 GCF_000239375.1 Pundamilia nyererei | reverse complement strand
TTTTTTTTTTTGTGTTCAATACTAGATTCAGTCCTGCACAGATTGAGCTCTACGAATCCGTCCTGGAGGTCCAGCGTTCCTGTTTATCTCTTTGCTCTCCAGGCGTCAGTCTGGATCACATCTACAGCACCATGCTGGCTCTGCTGGGACGACAGCTTAAGCGGCTTGGCATCCTCGAGGCCAGTACCAGCGATGCTGAGGCGCTAAAGGTAATAATTGGAAAAGCAGTGGGTGCCCAGATTGGTTGTGCACTTTATATTTAATGAGGCTCATCTGCACAGTGTCATGGTCCCTAGAGGAGGAGTCCGGACAAATCTTACTTTTCCTCAGAATTTTTACACATGCAGCGGACTTCAAGTGGTCGTCAAAGAAGTATAACAGGAATAACTACTCTGTTGTCGGGTCTTCGGCTGTCCGTATCTGCAACAGAGTATAATTTAGGCTTCAGAAGGAATGCTGGCGTTATGTTCTTATGAAGTCAGATTTCCCTTTCAGTATTACAGGTGATATCTTGTGTCGGTAGTTACTAAAGCTGGAGCTTCAATTCAACATTTCAAAAAGTTTTTGTTTTTGTTTTTTGTTTTTTTTTTGTGTGCAGACCAGATGACCTAATCCAGAGGATTCCTCTCAGGTCCATGCTGGACTTCCATTCATCTTTTATTTTGGTGTTTTAAGTGCTTTTTAATGTGCTTTGTTAAGGTTTATGTGAGGTTTGACTTTAGTAGAACCACTCGTCTGACTGCTGCAGCCTTTTCAACTATTTATTTATTTAAATTCCAGGCTGCAAGGCGGTACTGCCCCCACCACGTTGGCCATTACCTGGGCATGGATGTCCACGACACTCCTGAACTATCTCGCTCGCAACCTCTTCAGCCAGGAATGGCCATCACCATAGAGCCAGGTTTGAAATCCACACTGCTGCACCTGCATGTAAATGCTCTGTCCCGTTACCGTTACGGCTCACGTTGTGTCTTGCTGCAGGGCTATACATCTGTGAAGACAACGACCAAGCGCCGAAGCACTTTCGAGGCCTGGGTGTCAGGATTGAGGATGACGTGGTTATCAGAGAGAAGGGAGGACCTCTGATTCTGTCCTCTGACGCACCAAAGACCATCGTTGATGTAGAGCGGGCCTGTGCACAGAGATAGAGCAGGGAGAGAAAGAGAACTGACCGAGTGCTACTCACTGCTATCTGTTTATATCCTGAGACTCAGGGCCGTGGTGCATTACAGGTGGGAGCACACAATAAGACTTTAGTTTTTAAGTCACAACAACCTGTTATCCTCACTACTCTGTCTATGAAATACTGGCTGCATTAGAGCAACTCAGCTCCAAGACATAAAACCAAACAGCCAAACATAAAGTTGCAATTCTTTATTTACAAAAAAAGGCAGATTACAGATTTTATCAGTGAGCCAAATCTGACACTAAAGCCTAAATCAACATCTACAAACAACAGCTAACATCCAGCTACCACAAAAGTATTTTACGTGATAAAACCGGTTTGATTCTCACCATGTTTTCTGAACTATGGTTCATTTTCATATCTCACTGAAGAAGTTGCACACAGAAGTGCATAATTGTTTTCCAACTCATACTACAGTACAAAGGATCCAAACCCTGAGTACTGAACAGACCATAAATCTGGAGTTACTGTGATGTCTTCATTAATCTGCTGAATGTGAAAAAGGTCACAAGAGTGTCAGTGTGTGTTGGATTTTGTTTTTCTTTTAGCAGAGAGGAGAGTTGTGTTGTTTTCTAAATTATTGTGTATTAAAATATTTCCAATATTTCTTTCATAACTAATAAATTCAATGGGTTTAACTTGGGTTACTTATGGAGGATGTTTTGTTGGTCGATCATAGTGAGAGATGACATTTCCTTCACTATATTATAAGGGTCAGTTGTCCCCTTATGTCTTGGACAAAAAGGACAGTATTGTAGGACCATTCATTCAATTCAGTTTTTATCTACATGGTGTCAAATCACGACAGAATTCTCTTCAATGTGGTTTATATTGTAAAGTAAAGACCCTACAATAGGCAGGAAGAAGGTTTAAGCGATACCAGACTGTGGACAGACCAGCCCTAATTCAATGCTTTATCAAAAATGAAAGTTTTAAGCCTAATCTTAAAAGTAGAGAGGTGGTCGGTCTCCTGAATCCAAACTGGGAGCTGGTTCCAGAGAAGAGGGGCCTAAAAGCTCAAGGCTCTGCCTCCCATTCTACTTTAAATACTCTGGAAACCTTAAATAAGCCTGCAGTGTGAGAGCCAAGTGCTCTTTTGGAATGATAAAAGTCATGAAATGCTTTGGTCCTATTGTCAAATCTCAAGGTTTAAATTTAAAAGATCTCAGTGCATTTCAGGTGACAGCTGGTATATTTATACTTACTATCTAACTGGTATATTTTTAATAAAAATATATTTAATGTCAAAGTCAGGGAAAGTTCAAGAGTTTTTGGTGGTTAATCTGAATATATATGTTGCTTGAATGAAGATGGATAGTATTAGCATTAATGCAGTATTAGTATTAGTTCAGGGTCAATTACAGACCTTATCATCACAGGGCTTTGCGCAGTCCTGTGGAGTACTAAGTTCCTCCTTATTGCTTCCATAGAAACTCAGAGGGTAATCAAAAGCACATCAGTAATTGATCATAACAGGTGTGTTTTGTGTGGGTTCATTTGTGGAATTTCTGGCCTTCTTAATGATGTTGGGACCATCAGTTGTGTTTTTCAGAGGTTGACAGCCCTATTTGACAACTGTTAGAATTCATATTGTGGTAAGAACCAATCAGCTAAGTAAAGAGAAATGACAGTCTATCATTACTTTAAGAACTGAAGGTCAGTCAGTCTGAAAAAATTGCTAAAACTCTGAATGTGTCCCCAAATGCAGTCGCAAAAACTATCAAGCGCTTAACAGCACTTCAGATTAGAGCCCAAATAAATGCCACACAGAGTTCCAGCAGCTGACACATCTTTACATCAACTGTTCAGAGGAGACTGTGTGAATCAGGCCTTGGTGGTCAAATAGCTGCTAAGAAACAGCCACTAAGGAAAAACAACAAGCAGAAGAGATTTGTTTGGGCCAAGAAACACCAGGAATTGACATTAGACCAGTGGAAATCTGTGCTTTTTGAACAGTTGGTCTCTACATGCATGGTTCGCCCTGTGAAGCATGGAGGAGGTGATGTGATGGTGTGGGGGTGCTTTGCTGGTCACACTGTTGGGGAATTATTCAAAATTGAAGACACACTGAACCTGCATGGTTACCACAGCATACTGCAGTGACATGCCAACCCTTCTGGTTTGCGTTTAGTTGGACCATCATTTATTCTTCAACAGGACAATGACCCCAAACACACATCCAGGATGTGTAAGGGCCATTTGGAGAAGAAGGAGAGTGATGGAGTGCTGCACCAGACGGCCTGGCCTCCACAGTCACCTGACCTAAACCCAGTCGAGATGGTTTGAGATGAGATGGACTGCAGAATGAAGGCAAAAGGGCCAACAAGCACTCAGCATCTCTGGAACTCATTCAAGACTGTTGGAAGGCCATTTCAGGTGACGACCTCGTGAGGGAATGGAGAAAATGCAGGAGTGTGCAAAGCGGTTATCAAAGCAAAGGGTGGCTATTTTGAATCTAACATATAAAACTTGTTTTGAACTGTTTGTTTACTACATAATTGCATATGTGTTCATTCAGTTTAGTTAGTTTAGTTTTGATCCCTTCAGTGAGAATCTACAATGTAAATAGTCATGAAAATAAATGAGAAGGTGTGTAGTGAACGTCAATCAGGAGAATATTAAACCCTTTTAAACATAATGCAGTCTAGTATATTATCATGAATGATCATATTATTTTGACACTGGGAAAAGGAAACTGGGAGCTTAGTGCATAATATATAGTATATTTTAAATATCATTACTTTGCATTAACATAAAACACCTATGTAAAATGAACATATGAGTTAAACTGATTACATTAAAAATCATTGCATTCCATTTAATTTTTTATAAATCCATATAATACCATGTTTTGTTTTGTTTTGGGGTTTTTTTGACACTGTAGTTTTTATTGACAGTTTTGTCACAGTTTTACATTTCAGGGGAAATAACCAAACAAGCACACAGTCAAAACAAACAGAACTAAAGCGAACAGAAGGTGTGGGTGCCAATTCTAATCAACTACCATATGCATACCTGCCTTTACTCCCAGCATACGTACTCCAGCTTATATACATACTTTTATACATGCATGCATATATGGATATACAAAGTTATAGACCTTAAATGTTTTGTTCGTTCATTAATTTTCCTTGGTGCCATATAACAACATTTAACCAGTCTTTTGAAGAAGGTGGATCCAGTTTGTACCAGTTTCTTGTTATAGCTTTCTTTGCAGCTATCAATAGGATATATGTCAAATACAAGTCATCATACAGAACATACTCTCTAATATTCCCAAGATATACAGTTTTAAAATTGTGTGGTAATTGATAGCCCAAGATATTGCCTATTACAAGAGTCACGTTCTTCCAAAAATGATGCAGTTTCAGGCACTCCCAAAACACGTGTGTATGATGTGCTTCCATGTTACCACATCTTCTCCAGCACTGTCTTGAGTCTGCTTACTTTTGATTTTTGGTGTAATAAAGAATCGAGTAAGATGTTTCCATCCAAATTCTCTCCAGCATCTTGAGTTAGTCGTTGTGTTCACACATGTCTAACCATTCCTCAGTTGAGATATCAGTTTTTATTTCCTGCTCCCATTTCTTTTTTATGTATTCAGTTGATGTTGCCGTGTTCTCTTTTAGGTTTTTATATAGTACAGAAATTTCCTTGAATTGGAGGCACCTGTATGATTTGATTACGCAATCAAGCACGCCATAAGACGTACGCGAACTTCGTACTTCCTTTGAAAAGTAGTCTCTGAGTTGCAGGTACCGGTAAAAATCTGTTTTCTCTAGGCTATACAATCTTTTAAATCTTGGAAACTCATCAAATAGCCATCTTTCATTATTGTACAAATCGCTGTATAACACCAACATCATAGGCAGCCCAGTTTAACATCTTAACCTCCCTTTCCAACTTACTTTGTTTAACTAGGCCAAACCATATCTCTAGAGTGTGGGATGTTATAGGATCAAGGAAATGCTGTAAAGTTTTCTTAAGTTGCTGGACTGGGACATCCTGTACTCTTATTTCAATATCTTTCCATTTAGCATTAAAGTTCTGATCACACCACTTTATCGCTGGCCTGGTTTGGGCCGCATGGTAATAATCTTTTTGATTGGGGAGTCCCACACCACCTTGCTTCCTAGATCGTTGTAATGTTGTGTATTTTATTCTAGGCCTTTTACAGTTCCATAGAAATCTACTCATTTTTATTGTTGTGATTCTTGCACTAAAGTCTAGTGTAAGAGTTGACCATCGGTTTAGATCGTGTTTAATCTGAGTGGTCAGTCCATCATAATTTGTTTTAAAAAGGTCACTCAATTGTTTAGTCACAGTTACACCCAACTGTTTCATTTGTTTTGCAGTCCAGTTCAGTTGAAACTTATTTTAACCTCTTTGGATGGCAAATAGTTGAAAGCCAGTATCTGAGTTTTGGTCACATTAATTTTGTACCCCGAATGTTCAGCAAAGATATTAATTACATTAAACAGTGGAATTAAAGTTCGGTTTGGATTTTCTAGGTAGACTATGATATCATATCATCTGCAAATAAGCTGATGATGTGGTCTTCCCCTTTAATATTTATTCCTCTCACTTCCTCACTTTGTCGGATGGCCTGTGCCAGGGGTTCAATATATAGAGCAAAGAGAAGAGGTGAGAGGCAACAGCCCTGGCGGGTACCCCTCTCGAGAGAGAGATTTGCTCCGTTAGGCTGCCGCTGATTCTAAGCCGTAGGAGATTGGTAAATAGATTTGATGCACATCACAGCACCGTCATTAAAGCCAAACCTTTCAAGCACGGCATATAGGAAGCTCCAATCTACACTGTCGAAAGCCTTCTCTGCATCCAGACTTACTAGGGCCGCACTGCCCTTTTTTGTTTGTATCGAATTAACTACCTGGAGGGTCCTTCTTATACTATCTTGAGTTCTACGTCCTGAGATAAAGCCAGTTTGGTCTTCGTTAATTAAATCTGTCATAATTGCCCCATATCAAGATAAGATAACTCTTTATTGTCATACATAGTACAGTAGTACAATGAAATTGGGAAACTGTCCTACGTCGGCACTACATATAACACAACACGACACGATATGACACATCACAACGCAACACAAACAACACAACACAGTATATTAACTTAGTATAAAAAAGAAGAATAAGTGTATGTGTATTGCACACTGTTATTATTGCACATTAATTATTATTGCACCTTGTTATAAATATAAATATTATTATTGTTATTGTTTTAAACATTGTTACCTCCCCCCTAACAAAGTCCAGGCAGGTAGCCAGTCAGGTCAGCTATTTGCATTGATCAGGGCTATTGCCCTGTTGTAAAAGCTGTCCTTGAGTCTATTTGTTCGGGACCTCAGCAGCCTGAACCTCCTGCCAGATGGCAGCAGCTTAAACACCCGGTGTCCTGGGTGTGTGCAGTCCCGTAGGATGCTGCGTGCCCTCCTGAGACAGCGAGTGCTGTACAGGTCCTTCAGGGAGGGAAGAAGATGCCGAATGATTTTTTTGGGCCATATTGATGACCCTCTGGAGTGCCTTTCTGTGTGCTGTGGTGCAGCTGGAGAACCACACACCGATGCAATATGTCAGCACACTTTCAATGGAGCAGCGATAGAAGACGGTCAGCAGCTCCTTCTTCAGGTCCATTTTTCTGATGATTCTCAGAAAGTGGAGACGCTGTTGGGCCTTCTTTAAGACTTCAGAGGTGTTAGAGCTCCATTGGAGGTCTGTGTCTATGTGCACACCCAGAAACTTGAAACTGGAGACCCTTTCCACACACTCCCCGTTGATGCTGACAGGCTGCAGCTCGGACTTCCTCCTTCTGAAGTCAACTACCAGTTCTTTTGTCTTGGTGGTATTGAGCTCCAGGTTGTTATCTACACACCAATCTGACAGCCTCTGAACTTCAGCTCTGTACGCCGTCTCATCTCCCCCTGAGATGAGCTCCACCACGGTGGTATCATCTGCAAACTTGATCCAATGTATTTTCCCCCCTCGTTGCACATTTAATATGCTGTTCAAATCTGGGGAATACTGACCTTAAATCAGCATGGTTGAAGTCCCCAGCTATAATGTGCACTGCGTTTGGATGGGAGTTCTGCTGGTTGCTTATTGTCTTGTGCAGCTCCTCCATCACTTAGCAATTATTGATGTGTATAGTTTGTAGTCCACATTAAGTACCGATATGGGTCTGTAATTGTTACAATATTCTGTGTCTTTTCCCTCTTTAGAGATTACTGAGATAATCGCCTCTCTCTCCATGAGAGAGGGGTTACACCCTCCGCAAGGGTATGATTGAATGATGATTGAAGCATTGGTATCAACTCCTCCTTAAAGTTCTTGTACCACTCTGAGGGAAACCCATCGGCCCCTGGTGATTTATTAGCTTTAAGTCTTGAAATTGCTCTAGATATTTCTTCATGACTGATGGGGGCAGTTAGTTTGCTGTTTTGCTGCGTACCAATATGTGGTAAGTCTAGGGAGTTAAGAAAAGCAGTTTTTTTGTCTTTATTTGAGGAACATGGTTGTTTATACAAGTTTTGGTAATATTTCCTAAATGTTTCTTCTATTGCTTCCTGGCTATACTGCAAGTTATTTGTAGATGGGTCCCTAATCTTGTGAATTGTATTAGCAGCTTGCTGCTGTCTAAGACGCCGTGCTAACAGTCTAGCTGCTTTTGGGCCGTTCTCATAATAATCCTGTTTCAAAAAGTTTTTTTTCCACTTCTTCAGTCAATATATTGTCAATTTCCTTTTTTAGTGTTTTGATTCTGTCTTGGATGTTTTGTTTTTTAATAAGAAAAGATGTTTTACAATTTTATTTATGTAAAATTTGATTCTCATCAGTTCACAACATGAGTTAAATCCATAGAACGTAGATTTGGAATCTGAGCAGAGGATTGGAAATCAGCTTGTGCTATAACACAGATGCTGAACTCACACCTCGGAATAACACACTAAAAATACTGCCTTTTAAGCAGCTGTAAAACAGCTTGTTTCCATTTAAGCGCTGTTTTCAATAAATTGCATGCTCAAAAAAATGTTTCGTCTCGCTCCCAATTCTTCTTGTTGCATGTTGAAGCTCTACTTGGAACCTTGTTAAGAGCCAACCATGCAAAATATGATTTTTTTTCCATTTTTCAAGTGGTCTTAAACTTTAGATTGGGACTGTTTATTGTAAAAGCCAGAAAATATTTGGAGACCTCTTTTGAACTTGATTTGTTTTGTTTTTTAAAAAAAGCCAATTGGTATAACCTGATATGTTTGGGGGTTTTTAGAAACAAGGAAAAGTTTTATGTAGTTTAACATCTTGTTTGTTATACTTAGTTACAAAAAAGGTTTTATTTTAATATGGATTGGTGTTTATCAATGTGATAAATATTTCCATATGCCTTTTGTTTTCTTTTTTCAGTTTTAACGTTAATAATATTTGGAGGAAAAAAAGGTGGTGAGAGTGTCTTGTCTCCAGATGCATGACATTGTAATGATGGGGACTTTGAAGATCCGTCTTCTAGCAGCTCATCTGTCTCCCAGTTATTCACTCAGGCACAGTTAAATGACTGGAATGAGATTTAGATGTGCCAAAGGAAGCGACTGTCGCCTCAGTGAGGAAAAACCCCCTGCCTCCAGAAATCAAATTTTTGAGAATGATCTTATTCCATTCGTCCAAGTGGATGATGATTTTATCTTTGTGTTGATGTTAAAGGTCTTTTGAGTGCAATGGGTTGTTACAATGCAGAGGACTGGAGGTTGTTTGTTGGTAGTTTAAATGCCAGCCTAATCTGGGTCTTGCTGCAATGAAGGCAGGTAGTTTGCATCTGTGCCAATTGGTCGTTCTGTCCAGCTACACCCATGAAACCAATGAAAATATGCAAATTGTGTTGAAAAAGCTGAAATGCAACCAGCACAAATCGGCCAAATGAGAGAAAAAAAATGTATTTGTGACAAAACTGTACATGATTAAATATTTTATAAGATTTTTTTAAATGTTTATTAAGTAATATTAACTCTTTTCTGCTAAATAGCATGCTTAGATTTATTGATGCAGGGCTGTGATGTTAAAGATTTCATGAAAATTTAAAGGGGTTATTATTCTGCTATTGGGATTGTGTTCACATACCTGCGCTGTGGAACTCAACTGGTATTCACCACTGGCAGATCCATGACTGCACATATGATGTTGGGACAGCAGGTTTCCCACGGTGTCTCCAGAAGCACACATTTGTCACATGTGCTCAGTCTGAACCTGCTCTCATCTCTCATCACCAGCAGTGGTCTGTGGCCACCACCTGCAAACCCTTTCCTTTTTTATTGGCTCTTCAGAGCACCTGTTGTCACTTTCATTTGCACCAAGGAAGGTGAACTGGATCCACAGTGGTTTCTGTTTGATAACTGGACACACTGATATCTCTGGAGTAATCACATGATACTTTTTTTTAGCAGTGTATTGTCTCTGTAACAGAAAACACTTAATGAATTCGCCATTTTATTAGAATCCAAGTATCTTTGATCTATCTGTTTATAAGGTTGGGGAAACCTGCAGTCAGCTGAGACTGAAGAAATCACTTGGATGAGTGATGAAACGTTTCTCCCACTGAAAACGCTACGTCCAGATGAACAGAATCAACTTTTGGGGATAGAATCAAAGTTATTTTAGAATATTTCATTAAACACTAATGTGTAAATGTTAGCCGCCCCTTATATTCTTTTGCTTAGAAAAATGGGAAATAAGTGCGGGAATTTATTGAAACATGTGCAAACGTACATGTAAAAACAATATATAAGGCAAAAACAGGATGTCTGTGATTCTAATGAGCTTGAAAATCAATATATGGTACGACCTCAAAGTCTAATCACTTTGAGGCAGCTTTCTTGTCATTTCTTTAAGTAGTCTTCAGAAATACTTCTCCAAGCTTCTTGAAGGACATTCAAAGCTCTTCTTGGATGAAACCAGATAAGATTTCAAAATCTTATCTATGTACCTATTTTCAGTGATATCAACAATAATAGCAGGAAATTAAGTTAGGCATATAATGAATTTTCTCTTTTTGTTGCCATGTTTTTCAAGTAACCTATATTTGACAACAGCACAATAAAACTGTAAATTCTGTTTTTGGTGTGCCACCCCAATATTTTTAGCGGCCCCTATATGGCCACCAAAAAATTCTGGACGCACCCCTGTTTAAAAACTGTACTTTTCAATATTATTGTCAAATAAGTCGCTCTCCACTTTCGCTGTAGTGAAAGCCGCTGTATTTGACTGAGATAAAAGTGGAGCGCCACTGTCCTCTGCAGATTGAAATCGGCAAAAATCCTCAGAAAAAAGGGAAAAAAAGGAGAAAAAAAGGAGCCCAGAACCGGTTTCCGGACACTCCCGAACATTTACGAAGACAACCTCTTCTTCCCGTCGTCGCGCGCTCCCTCCTCCCCCCTTTCACGCCTAATGTTGCTGTACCTCAAACCCTCCCCCCGTATCAGAGGAGTAGAAACAACAAGCCGCCATTTTGTTTGTGCGGACAGACCGTCAGAAACAGAAGGAGATAACCGAGAGAAGGAGCGACTCCGCGACCCACGACAGCCGCTCCGGGAACCGCCGGGGGACGAAAGAGTGCCCGAATCCTGTCCGTGCTATCCGGGGAGAAAAAGCGTCACGAAAACCGATAAGACGTCAGTGGGGGAAAAACCGAGTCGGTGACATATATATGTGTATATGTATGCATGAGAAGGAAATACTCCGAAAAAATCCTAGGAAGGGGGTGTTTGCGGAGCGGAGACGGGGAGGAGAGGCGGAAGAGGACTGTGTCTCATAACGAGGGGGGGAAAAACCTGCCAAAAAAGAGAGGAGGGAAAACATCAACATGAAAAATCATAATGTGTCCGTCGCGGAGGAAGGAGAGAGCCCGCATAGACAATTATATAAATAAATTGCTGCCGGGCAGAAGAGAGAGGTGGAAAGAAAGACGGGTTTAAAGAGAAGGGGGGGAAAATTGCCAGGATCAACGCGGAGGGGGAGCATTCACCATCACAAAGAGTCAATGAGAGGATTTTGTCAGCCAAAAATATTTCAAGGAGGAGGGGGTGTCAACATAATTGTGCCGATCTGAAGCTTTCCGCTTCCGAAATAGCCGTCAGATTTTGATCAATTTTTCTCCAGTCGCCGTTGATCCTCTGCTTTTGCTTCAGAGCTTTTCTTTCTTTTTTCCTCCTCCACGCGTGGCCAAGACATCCTTAAAAGCGACGATATTTGTGACTTAATCTGAGGTTTTTTTCTCTAAAGTGTTTTTTTTTAAATACCAGGAGAGGAACCTCTTGTGGAGCACAAGATAAGTAACCCAACAGACCGTCCTCTGCAAGAGAGGAAAAATACTGATTGGATCAATCTGACTGCCCGCTGATAGGAAATTTGCGCTGTGATCGTCCTCGGGAAGTGTACGGAGAGATAAAGTGTGCATGTGGGGAGATTGCACAAGAACTGTGATTTTTTTTTTTCCCCTTCTTTTTTGGTCTTGAAGATCTTCTGTTTGCAGCCGTGCTGACTGCAAGACATCTCGCGCAAGCGGGTTGCAACAACCACTACGTGCAATACGAGTCCTGTTCTTTCTGACTACAGTGCCTTTTGCATGGTCAAACACTTAAGTGCACAAACAAGTCGGCATGTACATGCAGAACACAACGAATTCTATCATTGGGTTATATGTAGTGAGACATATACAGCCGCGATAGACTTATTTTTTACCCGAGAAACCGTAAGCCCGGCGTGTCGTCCTCTCTGTGCAGCTGACTAATTTCTTCAGCTACTTTAAAACTGGTGCAGGTTGTTTGTAGTGCAACTTTAACCGTGTCCACTGCCTTGTTTTACTTCTGAGGGAAATCGGTGGCACTGAGAGAGGTCCGATCAGAGAGGAGGAGAGAAATCTGTTGCATGAGAGAGCTTGGCTCCTGGAGTTAACACAGGAGACTGAAAGAAAGGAGGAAAAAAAAAACAACTCCTGGCTTCTGTTTGCTGGATCGCAGTTGTCTTTTTTGTGCCCTGACAAATTGCTCTCCACCCGGCTTGGAGCGATTCGGATTTGAAACGGAGATGTTCTCCGCCGACTATGCCGGGCAGGACTGAGTACAGCCCGGAGGACAGATCTTGGGACGGGTTTTGTGTCGCAGAAGAGGCTACATGAGGTTGTCAGAGGGCCGCACGCTTGCCTTTTTTGCCGACTCCACCTTCCCACCTCCGCCGCCTCCTCCTCCTCCTGCTGCTGCTGCTCAAATCTGTGAAGAAACAAAATCTCCGACTGGGGAGGGGGACTGATATCTGCAGAGGAATAAAAACGAGAGGGGAGAACTGAAAGAACTCAACACTGCTGTGCCTCTCTCCCCTACCGTCCCCCCCGAGCGGTGGGGGAACGATCAGAAAGGTTGCTTAAAAGGACTGGGAGACGCAAAGAAAGGGGGTGGGGGATTGCATTTGCCCTCCGTGGATCTAAAGCGTTTTATTTTTAATTCTTCCAAAAAAATATGGCCGATAATGTTCTGGAGTCCGGCCCGCCTTCAGCCAAGAGGCCCAAGCTGTCCTCTCCTGCTCTCTCGGTGTCTGCCAGTGATGGAAATGGTAAATATTTGGCATGCATTATTAAGGCTGGATAAAATATAAACCAGCTTCACTGTGAGGTGTGTGTAAATTGCCGGTCAGTTTTCGGAGTCCCTGCAGAGTTGCATTAGTTGCTTTGACTGACATGCTCAAAAGTTGCTGCTTGCGAACAGCAACATGTTGTTGTCTTGGGGAGTTTGTTTGTTTGTTTATTTTTTAAAGTCTTAATCCGAGAGTTTTTGGCCGCTAATCGGGGAACATGGTAATAGTTGTGGCGACAGGAACAACTTTTCCAGCACTTGTGTTTTGATGCGTTAGCCTCAACAGGCTAGCTAGCAGCAACTATTAGGGTCCACCTCCAAACAATGGAAGAGGCGAGTCAGCCCGGTTTGCTTCAAGTTGTAGAGGTAGTTTTGAATTGAGTAGTTTGAAGAATTAAAGTGCCGACACATTAAGCACCAGGCTTCTTGGATATCCCGATAAAAACTAGAGAAAGATGGGGTTTTTCCGAGGCAGCTTTAAGAGAAAGTGAGGGTAGCCGAGCAGCTAGCTAGTAGCTAGGCAGATAAACCCACCAGACCGGCTCAACTGAGCCCTGCATCTGGTTAGCAAAGACAAAAACCTCAATGAAACAAGTCTTTTGAGTATCAGTCGATAACCAGTGACTCTAGAGAGAGAAATACCATTTGCGGTATGATTATTGTGTCTTTAGCGCTAAACATACTGGGTTTTTAATAAACTATTGTTATATACAAGCTAGCTATTGTTCGACTTGAATAAGTTAGGCAGAGCGTTCTTGTCCCGCAGAAGTTACAGCTTTGTTAATTTTCTCACTGCTGCCGGGTTTAAACGAAACAGTAAGCAAGCCACAGACTTCGACATATCTTCTTTGGTGCCCTTTGTTCAGAGGCCTTTTTCCTTTTAGCTCTTTGGTCGTACTATCAGAGCCCATTCTGGTTCTCTGTCCCCATTGTTTGGCTACACGGCGACGCTGCGCCGCACTTGGTGCAGCTCACTTTTTTATATATAATAACAACAAAGCGTGTCGCAGGCAGAGCAACTGGACGTGTATCACCTCGTATGTGAAGTTGGATCTGTTAGTGCAAATACATTCATGCGATGCGCAGTGAAATCTTTGGAAGTATTTGATCCAAAAAGTGAGAAGTCATTAAGGGAATTTCAAGTTTAGTGAGGTGCCAACAGCTCATAAACTACCATAAAAATGTAGGTAATGCTCTTGTCACTTTTAAATGAAATTTCTACTTAAAAACAGGTTATGATTTTAATGTGCCTCCTGTTGCAGTAGATATGACTTCCTCCACGTCTCTGCAGTTTGTTCCTCTGAACCATAGAACTGCAGTTCAAATTCACACACCTTCCAAGGTGCTGCACTGTTTACCTCTGCGGCTTCTCGCCTTGTCCCGACTCCATGTGTGGCATCCCGCAAACCACAAACTGGGGCTCTGGGGAGAGGTCCAGGCTGTGAGAGGCAGCTAGTGCTGGTCTTGTTTCCTGCCTATACACTCTAATAGTTGATTATTAAAAACAAAACACAAAAACCCTGTTAACAAAATCTCTAGTTTTCTGGCTGGTAATAATTCTGTTTTTCCTCCTGTATGCCTAGATTTCGGTTCACTCTTTGAACTGGAGCATGACCTCCCAGACGAGCTCATCAGTTCTTCGGAATTGGGATTGACTAACGGAGGGGATGCCAGTCAACTCCACAGCAGCCTCGGAGGAGGAGGTGGTCAGGATGCAGCTGCAAAACACCAGCAGCTGTCTGAGCTCCTGCGTGCAGTAGCAGCACCACAGCAGGGTGGCCCCACTTCTAATAGCACGCCATCTGGGGCATCCATGGGGATGATGGGGGGTGTCAGCGTTACCCCTGGAGGACCTCAAGGCATGCCTCCCCAGAGCCAGCCGCAGCAAGCTGGATTAATACAGCAGGTCAGCATGGTTGGAGCGCACAATCGGGCAGCAGCTATGGTGGGAGCCCAGAAGGGTAATGGTGGACAGCAGCCTCAGCAGGGGCTGATGGGGGGCCAGGTTGTTAATGGCTCACCTAGAATGGGCTACCCCGGCAGTGCTGGCATGGGAAGCAACAGTAATCTTTTGCCAGATGGCCTACAACATCAGCAGCAAGGCGGTCAGCAAATGGGAGCCGGGAGTCAGGCAGGGATGAGACCACAGCAGCCTGGAGCACTGAACAAGGTAGGCAGACTCAAAGCAGGTCTCATTTGTGTTTAAAATACTATTTTTCAAAGAGATTGAACTGGTCAAACTGGCAGGTTAAACAGTTTTGGGATGTACCTGTCAGAGTTCAATTCCTCACATGGATATAAAATATGAAAGTTTGAAATTACTGCTGAAGCCTGGAGGTATATGTCTGATTAGAGCATGGAAAGCTGTAGGCAGATGAAGCTGTGCACTTGCCACTCGGATAAAACTACTCCTCTCCAGCACAGGTGCAGATAGAAATGCGGTTACATGTTGGATGTACAGCTGCATCACAGTTTACTCTGTGGTATCGATGGTTAACCCACTTGCTGGTGACTTGTTAGCCACATGATGATTGTGATTTTTATTCTAGAGGCGTAAAGACGTTATCGGAAAAGACGGTTAAATGGTTTTAAACAAGGATTACTTCTTTGCGTTAGTTTGCGTCTCTGGGACTTTTTCTCAAGAGTAACAGGCCTGCAGCTTTGTTTGAAATCGCACTGTTAAACCCAGTAAATTGCTTTATTTTCTCTCTGAGCTTGTAAGTAGGGATCAGCAGTTCAATTAGACACTTACACATGGCAGCAGGTTACCACCCACCTCACAGTGCTGGTACTAAAGGCTCACTCTCACTGAAGTTTAGGCCGTGATTTGGTGCTGTGATAAGAGAATAGTTTGGCCAGATGCTGAAGACCATCGCTGATACTGAAATTGTTTTCCAAGTCGAAGAGGTGGCAATAAATCATGTCTGTGTCGTTAGTTTATTTTGGAGAGGGAGGTGAAGTACAGTAACCAGACAGTCATGTTATTTAAAAGGTGACTACATGTGTTGATTGTCTGGTTATAGTACATGTTGTGAAAAGTAAAGTAACCTTTTAAACTGTTTATTATCACACTTCTTTCTTACATTGTCTTGTCTCCTCCTCCCCCTCTTTTCATTTTAAACCCCCTCACCCTTTTCTCCACCGCTCTCCAGATGAATATGATGGCCAACGCGGGCCCCTATGGCGGTCCGTACGGCCAGACCGCTGGCCAGGGGATGCCTGGAGCAGGGCTGGGCCCACAGCTCCAGAATAAAGCAGGCCTCCCCAGCAATATGGCTGCCCAGTTTAGCATGGAGAAGAAGACACCAGCGGGTCAAGGCATGTCTGGGATGGTAGGATTTGTTGGTTTTTCTTCTGTTTAAAACTCTGTAGCCCATATAGGAGCCTTTTGGCCCTTACTGCAAATTAAACACACATTTTAACTCTGAATGATTCAAAGTAAAACCAAATATTGAATGAGATTCAGATTGGAAGAAAAAGTGTTGAGGGTATTTCACAGTCATCCTTACTGTATTAAATATATCCTTTGAAAGCTGAAAACCAACTTTCGTTGCCTCCGGTGCTTTTTTCCCTCCAATATTGACAACTGGCAAATGTATGGAGGTGGAAAAGTAGACGCCAGAGAGCCTAAACTTTTTACCTTATTCTTTACAGAACTGCTTCAGTAACTTTACATTGACTTTATGATTGCACAGCTTTTGAGATTTGTCATTTGCAACACATCCTATCAGAGGCGATTAGATGATGTGTCTTATAAACTAGATCAGTTTGAGAGCCAGATGGGAATTTGTTTTATTTTGTGCCTTTAATTACTCAGAAAGGCAGTGTCCAGATGAGCATTTTTTTGTTTCAAATATTGGCCTTTCACTGGCAGTCGTACAAGAAGTCTTTTACTCCCTTCCAGACAGTGTAGCAGCTGAGATGACATTGACACTGAGCCTTGCTGACACATAATAATAATAATAATTTTTAAAAACTTGCATGACTCGACCTGAAATGATTTTATTTATTTATTTCCCCCCAAAAATTTCCCTTATCCCCATCGTAGTACAGCTCGAGGTTTCCGTCACAGTTTTCAGGTACCTTTTAAAACGTCTGCCGATAATGACAAATTTGCTCAAGCCTGCTGATTTCTGGCTGCACATTTCCAGGGTTCGTGTAAAAGTCCTCTCTGTTAAAATTTTTTTTTTGGTTTAAGTTGTCTACAAACCACGCTGAACAAATAATTAACACCATCTGTCATACTCCCTGACAGAGTTGCATTTATTAAGTCAGTGCAAGAAATATACTGCAAGTTAGTGCAGCTAAGCTGTGATTTTTTTATGTGCTGGGCTCTTCCAAAGAAAACTGACACGTCACTGGGGAGAGGGGGTTTAAAAGTTTTGAATGTCATTTTTCCCCATTTTTGTTGGTGCGTTGTCAGACTGGGATGGGGTCATATTTCTGACTCGATTTCAGCACCCAGTCTCCACACTTGGCTTCAGTCAGCTTGTAGGTCTCATTGATGACTTCCAGTTTGTTTTTGGTTTGTCATTACCTCTTTAGAAAAGATGGGCTGCCTCTGCTAAATAACTGTGTCCCGTGTTATCTTAATCAACACAGTTGTGGTGGAGAGAGTTTTTGGTAAATAAGTAGCTCAGATCACCTTTATAATAATCCCACCTATCTCACAGAGATCAATCATCATAAAGATCAACCAAAAGCCTCAGGAGTGTAGTGTCAGATAGCAGTGACTCACTGCAGGTTGTTAACTTGGTCTGTGTGTTTGAGTGTAAGAGCTGCCCCCAATTTTTGAGTTCATTCACATTTCCAATTAAATGAGCAGGTGGATGTTCTGCACTGATCATCATTAGCCAAGAGAGATGATCAGAAGTCAGCTGGGCGCTGTCACCTGCTCTGCTGCGGTTACATTACAGAGTTACTTATTATGCTGTATACCATTTGGCTCTAATTAAAAACTGGCCTTTTTTGTGCTTTTCAGCAGGCTCGTTCGTGCTTTAGATTCTTCTGCTGTATTTAATTATTAAATAGCTGAAAGCATTATTCAGAAGTAGACTTTTTCCTCATTTCTTCCCATATTAGTTTACTGATTGTTGAATCAAGTACCTGATCTTACCGAGTGTATTAAACTTCTGAAACTTATGGCAAAAACTGCAGTTTCAAAGATCCATGCTCGGAGACTTCTTGCAGCATGGATCTTTAGCTGCTAGGTGCTCAACTGTTATAAGATTGGTTACTGAAAGTGATCATTTTGTGGTGGATAATCTTATTAATGTGGCCTGTGCCTCTTTTCTACTCTCCATCCTAAGACGACGACTCAGCAGCAGCAGCCTGGACCAGTTGGCGGTGTGTCGGTCAGCGGGGCAGCAGCAGCAGTGGGAGGGGTGCAGGTTGGACTCAATGCTGTGGGGGCGGGACCCGGCGCCACACCTCCTACTGCAGACCCCGAGAAGCGGAAGCTGATTCAACAGCAGTTGGTCCTCTTGCTGCACGCGCACAAATGCCAGCGGAGGGAGCAGGCCAACGGAGAGGTACGACAGTGCAACCTGCCTCACTGTCGCACCATGAAGAACGTGCTGAACCACATGACTCATTGCCAGCTTGGCAAGTCCTGCCAGGGTGAGTCTGCTGAATTACACCGATGGCTAGTTTATATGGTGTGTGGTTTATCTCATAAACACGATGGTGTCATGCATCTGCAACACTTTTTTCCCCTTCTCTTGTTCTTTTACATATTTTCTTTTAATCCCTGTTGGTTTGCCTCCCAGTTTTTCTCTATCAGGATGAGTTATTTTCTCTTCAGCTGGCTGTTTTACTGTAATTCCTCTCCTTGTCTCACCGAGTCTCCATCTGGACGTAGTTTTGTTTTACTGAGTGACTCATATAATAAGTTATTACCTTTTGGCTCTTATTTTGCTTTTTTGTTCATCCTTGTCATGTTAATCATCTCTTCCCTTCACTCTTCACACACCGTTTCCCTCCACTTGCTCTCCCATCTTTTTTACTCTTCATCTTTTATTTCCTTTTCTAAAACATTTCCTCACTCTTGTCTTCTCCTCCAGTGGCACACTGTGCCTCATCCAGACAGATCATTTCTCATTGGAAGAACTGCACACGACACGACTGTCCTGTCTGTCTGCCACTGAAAAATGCTGGGGACAAGAGGAATCAGCAGCGTGAGTCCTTTTCAGACTTTGGCTGTATCTGCACATTAATTCCTTAATTAATTATTATTTCTAATTTAAACAATAAAGTGCATCACAGTGGGCTAGAATTCACGATACTCATCTCTCGTTACCTCTGTTTCTTTCTCCTGTTGCCACAGCTCTGGGCAACAGTGCTGGGGTGGGTTTAGTGAACTCCTTGGGTTCAGGTGTGCCAGGAGGACAGTCCAACGCACCGAACCTGAACCCTACCAACCAGATCGACCCCAGCTCCATAGAGAGAGCCTATGCTGCACTGGGCCTCACTTACCAGGGCAACCAGATGCCACAGCAGCCGTCGCAGGCCAGCGTGCCAAACCAGGGGCTGCAGGGACAGCCCGGGATTAGGACTGTAAACAGCATGGGTTAGTATATAGAAACCTGCTAGGAATATGATGTCCTTAACCTTTGGGGAACAACTTAAGCAGCCCTGTAATGTTTAAGTAGAGCTTTTCGGAAACTTCGAATGAGCTGTTTAAAGTTGTTCAGAACTTCTCATCAGTTGCTGGCGCTGCCTCAGGTGTTATGAAAGAGGCCTAAACATGTAACTTTACAAGTCTTTGGTGAATGCTGAGTGTTCTTTAGTTCCTCCTTAATCTTTTACAGTTCTCCACTGAAGTTTAATTTACATTTCAGTGACGCTGAATGCAACAGTCTATGCTAACATCGTTTGTATTTCTTCCCCGCCTATATTCACACTGTACTTAACAATCCAGACCCAAGTACACTTCAGTTTGTCTGGGCATCTCGGCTCCACTCACTCACTCACTCACTCACTCACTCACTCACATACATACTTTCAAGGAGTGTTTTTTTTTTTTTTAGAGCACAATGTGATTTTTGTGGCTCAAGCTGAGACGTTCTTATAAACGGTGAGAAACGGTCTTTTCACGTGCCTTAAAGGTTTGCTAATTATTTAACAGTGATTTCCATGGTGCCAGCTGTCATTGTAAAAACGTGACGTTTTTATGCTTTGGCGTGGTTAGCGATCACACCAGATGCGTACCATATATGGGTCCAACTGAACCGTGTACTGGGATCGGTGATCGCACTAGTCAGACCAACCTGGCTTTATCAGACAAATGTGATAGGGCACGATATAGACAGTGTAGTGTGAGTACACTCTAAAATCTAAGGTAAACACTAGTCTACTTCCTATTTTCTATTCTAACTCCAAAACCCTCTCTTTCCAGGGGGAAACTCTATGGGAGTGAACGGTGGAGTTGGGGTGCAGACCTCCAACCAGCATTCCTCGCTACTGCCAGATGCCATGTTGCACAACTGTATGAACGCGCAGAGGTCAGACTGCCTTTCATTGGCCACATCTATTTACTACTTTTTCATTCGGGTTGCGCTGGCTGAGACCTTAACTAACTCATCTGTCATTTCTCTCAGTCTGATGAATGATGGTGTGGGGAGCCTTGGTTCCTTGCCCACGGCTACTTCACCTTCTGCTGGAGGCATGAGGAAGTCTTGGCATGAAGACATCACACAAGACCTCCGCAACCACCTTGTCCACAAGCTGTGAGTCTGTCGTGTCCTGCAAACGTTCCAACAGAACAGAGGCAATGAAATGAATAAACAAGTTATTTCCAACAGTCAGTGTGAACGTAATTGTAGATGCACATTTTTCCTATTCGTGTGTGTGTGTATCTGAGCAGTGTGCAGGCCATCTTCCCCACTCCTGACCCAGCTGCACTGAAGGACCGGCGGATGGATAATCTGGTGGCTTACGCTCGAAAAGTAGAGGGGGATATGTATGAGTCAGCCAACAGCAGGGTAAGAATCCAGTGTGACTATTAGTTGGCAGATATAGAAAAAATAACTTTACATACATTAGTGTTATGTGCTGTTGGGATTTATCCTGTAAAATCCGCTTGCTGCGACTCTTCTAGGCGGAGTACTACCACCTGCTGGCAGAGAAGATCTACAAAATCCAAAAAGAGCTGGAAGAGAAGAGAAGGACGCGGCTCCAGAAGCAGGGCATCATGCCTGGCCAGCCTGGCATACCCTCTGCGGGCCTCCCACAGGGGCCTCCTGGCATGGGACAACCTCCCATGCCGCCGGGGCAACCACCTAGTGAGTAAACATTATGTTATTACTTCAGTCAGACACTCGTCTACAAATACTGCTGGCATACAAATAATCAAACTGATTGCCACCTGTCACATCTTTGCCTGGTACAAGATACAAAACACAAAATTTCCTTCTCAAAAATGAAATGTAGTCCAGAGGCAAAGGCGTAATTTTGAAGTAGACAAGGAGCTCACTTTGATTCCTCGTTATTGCTCTGTCAGATGGGCCTCACCTTGATCCATCCATGGTCAGACCACCCGGCCCCAATCAGATGGTCAACAGGATGCAGAATCCAGCAGGTACACAAGTATAAATGACTTAAAATCAATGGATTCTTGAGTAAATGTCATATACTGTATTTATTTTAGACAGGAGTTCTAGACCAGTATTTAAAAAAATTTAGAAATCAGGAAGTAGATATGGCTTTTCCCCCATTGTGGAAATGTTTAGCAGAGAGCTACATTAGAGGGTTGGTTCACCCAAATTATGTGCAGATATTTATTTCTTTCTCTCTGCTGCCATCCCAAATCATCAGAGGTGAGCCGAATTTTGTTTGTGGTTTTCATTTTTGCCAATTTTTTTTTTTGCCAGGAGTTTATGTTAAATCTTAAAAAGCTACAGACTTTGAATTAACAAAAATGTTAAGCAAACTTTCTACCAAAAAAAATGTCCTTATATAAACTGCTGATAATCTATATTATTAATATGGTTATCACTCTAATCTTTGTGAACCAAGGCTTAAACATCTTCAGAAAAAGTTTGAGCCAAATTTAAATGAGATTACACGCTGCCACGACCAGGAAATACTTACTCTTTATATCACTTTCTTTAATATGTCTGCATAATCCAAACAGTGCAAGTTACAGCAATGCCCAGTGAAAAGTGTTTTCACATGCCTCGATTTTGTCCTTTTTTTTTTTTTTTTTTTTTTTTTTTAGGAATGAACCAGTTTGGTCAGATAGGTGGGATGCAGTCGATGGGTCAGAGGTCGACGCCTCCTCTTGCTCCGCTGAACCAGGTTGGCATCACTGTTGCATTCTCTGTCATTACTTTGGGTTCATATGAATATCATTTATTGACTCATGTGCTGTGAAAAGCTCTAACTGCAGTAGAAGAGCTTACATGAGACTTTACGTGACTTGTTTTGTTTCCAGATGGGTATGGGAACAACGAGGATGAGTCAGCCTAACGCCTCACCGTTACAGAACCAGTACCTCCCTCCAGGCCAGTTTCCTGGGTCCAGTCCAGGACTTGGTCCTGGTGCTGGTGCCGTTGGTATGAATCAGTCAGGAACACAGAATGCTGTGCATGCGGTAAGGACTGAGTGGAAGAGTGACATTACTTTGTAACAAGTTTAGAATGATAAAGTTTCAAAGAGGATGACTAAACATTATCCTGTGTCCTACTCTCTGCATCAGAACCAGATGTCAACACCGCCATCCCACCCAGCCAGCAGCCCCGCTCCCCAGTCCGCCCCTTCTGTTCCAGGCTCCGGAGCCCCCGTAGGCTCTATGGGGTCTGTGAATGCTGGTGGCACTGGGTCTCTGCCTAACCTGCCTCCATCCTCCAACCAGTCCAACGCTTTCCCTCATTGTCCGCCTATGCGAACAAACTCCCCGTCACCAGCACGCAGCTTAACACCTCAACCCCATCAGACGCCCCCGAGGTTACCTGGTTGTCAGACCCCGCAGCCGCAGACCCCCAGCACACCCCAGCTGCCCCATCCCCAGCACCCTCAGCAGCAGCAACAGCAAGCCCCGCAGCCGCAGCCATCAGTGCACACGATGAACTCTGAGAAAGCTAATCACCTTCAACAGCAGACACTTGGGGACATGGCCTCCTCGGGCCCTCAAACAAATCAGACTTCTTCAGTGCTGAATCAGAATGCTCACGTGCCATCACAGCAGCCACAGACCCCGGTGAGCAGATTAGAGTCTTTCTTTCTTTTGTCTGCTCTTACTCCACATTCTTTCCCTAAGACTAAGTTTTGTGAGCCTTTCGTTTTGAATTGGTTCCCTATCTGACTCTTATTTTTTTGTACTCACAGGAAATATGGGAAAAAAATCATCATGTTTAGTTTTAGCAGATGACTGTGTAAACCCAACATAACATGGCACGTGTCCCGTTTGTGATTTCTAACTTGCCTTTTCTAAACCTCACTCCATCTCTGCCTGCTCTGCCTCAGCTATCTGCGAAGCCTTCTCTGACAGCAGATGGTCAGGTTTGCTCTCCAGCATCAGTCACCAGCAGCACTGATCCCACCTCTCAGCTCGCTTCAGCCAACGGCCCTGCTCCCAGCCAGGAAGATGTGAAAATGGAGGTGAAGAAACAAGAAGAGGATGACGAAGGAGCCGATGCTCAAGGAGACGGCAAGGGGAAGATGGGAAAGGGTCAAGCTGATGTGAAGATGGAGGAGAAACCAGAGGTGAGGCTCTTCAAAATGAACTTCCTGATGTTTTATTTTAGTCTTCATTCTGATAAAGAAATTTGTTAACTGACACACAAACCTTTCTCTCAGATAAAGAAAGAGAAGCCATCAGGAGACGGGTGTAAAGGAGAGCCCATGGACACGTCTTCATCTTGTGTGTCATCGTCAGTAGTGACAAGTGAAGACAAGAAGCCAGAAGTGAAGAAAGAGGAAGGGTCAGGGTCAGCAGCCACCAACAGCTCCCC
This sequence comes from Pundamilia nyererei, assembly GCF_000239375.1. Taxonomy (NCBI): domain Eukaryota; kingdom Metazoa; phylum Chordata; class Actinopteri; order Cichliformes; family Cichlidae; genus Pundamilia; species Pundamilia nyererei. The sequence continues at coordinate 195,192 of NW_005187751.1, read as the reverse complement.
AGCTAACACTCAGAGCAAGAAGAAAAGTAAGCGTCCACTGTTGTCTTTGTTAGTGATTAACAGCTGTAGCATCTCCACAGTGACAGCTGTGTAACCACAAACTGTGACTCATGTGAAGCACTGTCATAGAGAAATAAGTTGAAATCACATGAATCTACTCGAGGAGAAAGATGAACTTCTGTGAACTTTATCATTGTTTCTGACAGTGCTGGCCTGTGAATGTGAAGTAGCGAAGGCTGTCGTAGCTTATTAACAGTGTTGTGCATCATACCACAGAATAATATGCAAAACATTGCATTATGTATGAGTGGTAGGCTCACGCAAGCTGTTGCTTAAGCCTGCGCCCATTATTCCTGAATTATAGTGGTTCTGTTCTTTCCCCCCCTTTTTAGGAAATATTGCCCCCCCCAATCAGACAGAAAGAAAATGAACAATGAATAAATTACGGAATAAACACACAGAGCTGGAAATGAGCACAAGACGTCCTCTTTTAATAATGCAGTTGGGGGGGGGGGGGGGGGGGGGGGTGTTACTGACCGCTCCCTGATCCACTCCCTGACTGATTCTCCTTTTCCAGTTTTTAAGCCCGAGGAGCTGCGTCAGGCTCTGATGCCCACCCTGGAATCTCTGTACCGGCAGGACCCGGAGTCCCTTCCCTTCCGTCAGCCGGTGGACCCCCAGTTACTGGGAATACCCGTACGTATTCGAACTAGTAACAAAACTAACCTGGTAAGGGACTGCACTGGCTGCCATTTTGCTTCAACTCCTCTCAAAATTTAGCTTATTTTTGTTTTTGTTTCTTCCATCTTAAATATTTTTCTTTCTCATACTTTTCGTTTTTTTTTTTCCACACTTTAATTTTACTTTGTACTCCTACCTCAATGGTTTTTGTTTGTTTTTTTTCCCCCCACTGCATGTCATAGGTTTACGTGTTTGTATTTGTATGCTACTTTTTGCCATTTGTAAATGAAAGCAGTGGCTCTTATGAATGCAAATTTAATATGAAACAACATCAAAAGGTATTAACAGCTGAAATGTATTTTAACTCCATATTTAAAAACTTCATAATATAAGAAGAAGAAAAAAACAGTTGAAAGAATATTACACATACCTAAAAATAAAGACTTTGCACGGGATACACTCTGGATGATTTGCAGTTCACGAGCCAGTCGCTTTCATTTATGTATTTTAATTTGTTGCCATTTGACATCAAGTTTTAAAGTTGCATTGCTTCAAAAAATGTTTTTTTTAATATATCATCATCATCATCATCGTGGTAGTGTCCCATTGCTAGCTTTCTAGTTCAGTTCCTCACCAGTAGTAGTGTAACGGTGTTCAGGTGGGCAGTGTGTAGAGGTGGGTGACCTTCAGTGGGTCCAATTTGGAGGGAAGACTACTTGATAAGATTCAGGATGTTTTTACTCTGAATCGGAGCAACTGTGTCTGTCCTCCCACTGCAAATATGAACATTAATAAACAGCAGTGATTAGCAAGCCTGTTGGCTCACATCTCCTTCTGGAGCACCCACATTCAAGGGATGTAACTTTCTGCTGCTGAATAACCATTCAGCTCTTTTTTTTGGGGGGGGAATGTAACTTACAATAGTTTGGATTAATAAAAAACAAAATATAGCACATTGCTGTGATATATATTCGGCCCTGTAATAGAAATTAGGCACTGCTTGTTTGTTTTTATCAGGTTTTTTTTTTCCTCTTGTGAGTGTTTTCACTCAGAGCCGATGGACCTCCTTTCTTCTGACACCCCTCTCTGCCTTTCAAACTGTGCTTTAGTTTGAGGAGAAGCAGAATGCCTAAGACAGGAAAAGAAAAACAACCCAGAGAGTCGTCCCTCCTCTCACACTCACTTGCTTCACCTCAGCCCTGTTGATTTTAACTCAGCCAACATATTGCCACTCGTGCTGCTAGCATAGCTGACGCCGACCACTCGGCTGCTAGAAACAGTTTATCTCTGTCTGCCTTGTTGCTTTTGCCGCTGCTCTATTCTTCTTGGTTTTGCACCCTGATCACAACCCAGAGACTCATTTTCCCCCCGGCTGTGTGGCAAAATGAGCCGACATACTTCCCAAAGCAAATTGATAAATAATAATTTTGCAGTCACATTACTGGGTGTCATTTGCATTATGTTTACATGTCATCTTTAGGTAGTGTTTAAATGGGTGTATGAGCTGACAGCACAGACAGGGACTTGACTTTTAAAGTAGGGTGCAAGGCAGAGAGCTGGAGGGCAGAAGTTGTCATGTCTCTCTGTTTGCACGCGAACCTTCTTCTCTACAGCGTTCAACAACATTGTCCCCCTGCACCCTCTTCTCTCCCTACTCTGGTCCCGCCTGGTTGACTGCGACGCCGTCATCGCACCTTCACCTGATGACCACGACGACGATGACCTTGATCGTACTCTTTTTTTCCCCCCATCTCTCAAACTCTTCCCTTGGGTGATCAAATGCTCCCACATCTCGCTGCTCTTTCCTCTCTCCCTGCTTCTAAATCTTTCTCAACTACCTGAACTTTACATTGACTTGCCATTCTTACCTGGACGGCGTCCCTTCCAAACCAGGACTACTTTGACATCGTGAAGAACCCCATGGACCTGTCGACCATCAAGCGGAAGCTGGACACGGGGCAATACCAGGAGCCGTGGCAGTATATAGAGGACATCTGGTTGATGTTCAACAACGCCTGGCTGTACAACCGCAAAACCTCCCGCGTCTACAAGTACTGCTCCAAGCTGGCTGAGGTGTTCGAATCGGAGATTGATCCCGTCATGCAGGGCCTGGGGTACTGCTGTGGGAGGAAGGTGAGGCAGAACCATGTTTTTTATCGTTCCTGTGTGTCTGCAGGTGTAGACTAATAAGTGAAAAACTTTATCTACCATTTCTGCAGATCAAACCTGCTGAATAGAACCTTTTTTGTTTTGAATCTAGTTGAGCTTCAGGTAGTTTCCAGAGTGGGTTTTCTTATTTCAGTTTGGTTTTTGTTGTTTGAAAATGTTGCATTTTAGTTTTTATTAGGTTCAGTGTAGGGCTGCCACGATTAGTCGACTAGTCACGATTATTCGACTATTAAAATCGTCGACGACTAATTTAATAGTCGACGCATCGTTTGAAGCTTTGTAAGATCACAAAGGACGCAGGAATGAGTAGTAGGATTTAAGAGTGTAATAACGGACTGAAACAGAAGATGGCAGCACTGCATGTACAAGGATGCCAGCTGCCGTTAAACCCCGAAGAAGAAGAAGCTGTGTCCCAGAATTCATAGCGCAGCCCAGCGCAGTTGTCAACAATGGCGGCAGCTAGTTAGTTTTAACTTTACTCTTATTATTCTTTCTGGGTCACAAAATAAACGTTTAACATATTTTCAGGCGAGAATGTAGCTGTGTAAACCTCAAATATCTGCTCAGTTTATCAAGACACCGCATATTTTCAAAAGCGCTCCGACGTTTTCGGAGACGTCTGTTACCCACTAGCTCGTTAGCTAGGCGGGGGCAAGGCTAACTAGAGCCGTGAGAACACCGGACTCTGGGCAAATCGTTTTCAAACCCACCGCCGTCTTTCGCTAGTCAGGTTAAACATATATATATAAGTCACTTAGATAACTTAAAAATGTTATTGTTTGGCTTTCTTTAGTATTTTATTTGTTCCTGAGTAAATCGGTTTGGCTGAGATTAAAGTTATAGTTTTTTGCACAGCTAAAACTGTCAAGCAGACAGCTGATTATCAGAAGTGTGAGACGCTGGAGAATATACTCCGTTGTCCCATTATATTTTAGAAAGCAAGGAGTTTATTAAACTTCACCGAAACAATCTGCAAATTTCATTAAAAATTAATAAACTACCATCTTGTCTTTATTTTTAGTTAGCACAAACACTTCAAGCTGTAAGCTAATGATAGTTATATAAGACCGGATGCTGCTGGTGCAATAAGCTGTACGCTGTACGTCCAGTGGATGATGATCTGATTAGTCGACTAATCGCAAAAATAATCGGTGACTAGTCGACTATCAAAATAATCGTTTGTGGCAGCCCTAGTTCAGTGTTAACCTTAGTCTTTTTAATGATTACTATATGGAGGGCATATGTCAGAGGCAGGTATTGCAATAAAAACACAACTTTTTAAACACATACTTGTTTTTTGTAACCAAACTATCAGATACTAAAACTAAAGATTTTTCCTGCATTTTAATTTTAGTTTTTGAAGTTCACAAAATCGTTTCAGTTTTATTTTATTTAAAGTCTAGTTTTTATAGTTATTTTGGTTAACTAAAATGTTTTTTTTTTTTTTTTCACATCTTAATATTAGTTTTACTTTAGTTTTAGTTAATTATAATGACCTTAGTTCTCTCCACTCAGACAAATCCTCCACATCACTGCGTGGATTAGGATATAGGATTAGAAGAAGCTGAAAAGGGAGCAAAGAAATGTAATGTGTTAGTTAGTTTTGAATTCAGATAAGTTGTCCCCTGGTTGCCATTGGAGACAAAGACCCCGAAGTCCATCTTCTCTTTTTTTTTTTTTTTTTTTTTTTTTTTTTTTTTTTTTTTTTTTACAGTCTGTGACTTTATGTAAACCTGGTACATCTAGTGTTAGTGTGTGTTTTTAAACATTTATTCATATGAGATTTCTTTTTGTCTCCTCATTGCAGTTTGAGTTTTCCCCCCAAACGCTATGCTGCTATGGAAAACAGTTATGCACCATCCAACGTGATGCTGCTTATTTTAGCTACCAGAACAGGTAAGGGCTGTCGGCAGAACTTGGTTCTCATTTCTTTTTTTTCTTTTTTGCTGTGACAATGCAGACAGTGAGATCACCTCGTATGTGTCGTGTTGTATTCCTCACACTGATATTTCCTACAGCATAGCATCAATCAGTCAGTTCAATCACAGATGAGTTTTAATTTGGCTTCAAATGGTTACCCTGGCACCATCTCCATACTTCACCACTTTAATTTCCATGTTGTTGTCATTCATAAAGTGGGCTCCCGTCGTCCTGCACAGTTCCTCTTTTTTTTAATTTGTTGCACCACTGTTCTCACAACCAAGTTGATTTCACATTTTCTAAAATGTACCGTCATGAGCAGAGTGGGAGGAGGTGGTGGTGGTGTCATGCTCGTCACCAGAAGAAAGGTTCCCACTTTATAAATGACCAGAAAGGATGATGGGTCTCTGTTGCTTTACCATTTAATAATTAATTTTTTTCCTCATCCACCTTTTCATGTATGGAGACTCCTCACTCCCTTCCTCCTCCACAGCTCCTAGTGGTCTCTCATGTTGCTGTAATGTTGTTGTTGTTGTTGTTGTTTATCACTGAACGTCTGATGCTAATCTTTGCTTTGCCTTGGCTCTCTGTCCTCTGTTGGTTGTTGTTCACATCCTTCTCCTTCCATGCTCCTCGACCCCTCCTCCCTCTGTCCCTCCCTTCATCGTCTCCGTCTGATCTGTAACGTTTTATTTCACGCTTTTTATTTTTTATTTTTTTATATTCATTTTGACCTCCCTTTCCCCGTCTCCCTCCCTCCTCCCTTTTCCCTTCCCTTCTCCTTCCCTTCTCTCCCTCCTTGTGTTTTTTAACGCTTGTGATGTCTGCATTGGCCTGCTTTGGTGTGACCAATCATCCACTCCGAAATTTACGCGCAAAATCAAAACACCCGCCCACACAAAAACCCTGCATCACGATTGGCTGCCGGCGACGACCTACCTTGCCCTCTGCCTCCTCCTGTGTGTCCACCCCCTGGCCTGTCCTGCCCTGCCCTGATTGGCGGCTGCTTCTGCGTGCCCTCTCTGTGATTGGCTGTGCTGATGACGAACGGTGTAGTTCACCAAAATATGGGCTTCTTGCTGACAGGTATCACTTCTGTGAGAAGTGTTTCAACGAAATCCAAGGCGAGAGTGTCTCCCTGGGGGATGACCCCTCCCAGCCTCAGACGTGAGTACCATCACATTGTCTCCTTCATGCAACGCACAACACAAGACAGCTTGCTTCATCTCAGAGGTCCTTGTGTAATGCTTGAAAACCACTCCTTTTCTTTAGGCTATCAAATATATTTGTGAATTTATTGAAAACTAATTGGAAACTTTATTTTGTTTTATTTTTTATTTTTTATTTTTTTTTAAGAAGAAATGCTTCTGTCCTCCTGAGTGAAACACAGTTCAACACACTGATTTTGATAGGGTTGTTGTGAATGCAATGAAAGACTATTGTGCAAGCGACCAGCACTAAATTACGTCACGAAAATATAATTTAGTGATCAAAAATACAGTTTAAAAGTTAGTTTGTGTCCTCTAAATGGTATCATCAGTGTCTCCCAACACTGCAGAGCAGCTTTTCTGCAGCGATGCCTCTGCAGAGGAACATCTTTGGAAATAAAACTGCACAAAAAAAGGCACTCAAATGTTTCCAGTTGTGTACACCTATAGCTTAGCTGCAGTTTTTTTTTTTCTTGTTCGTTTGTTTGTTTTTAGTTCCTCAAGCTGCTTTTTCTTAATTAATGTTACTGTTGTAAAAGCATTGCATTTTTTATTAGTGGCGCCACACTGTAGTGATTCACTCATTTGCTTAACACACATAAGATTCCAGTTCCAGATCGGGAGGGCTTCTGGTGTAAAATCTGCTGAAAGAAGCTTCACTTCTTTCCTTTTTATAATTTAAGTCTTTGTGTTTCTCTTAGGTGTGGATTTGTTGCTCGTCTGTATTTGATATCACTGTAACATAATCGTCCTGAATCTTTCTGTTAGCCAAAATGAGAACCAATGCCACACACTTATCACACATGGTAGTAAACTGAGCTCAGCCTGGGCAAAACATTCGCTAAGTGGCATCTTGCAGCTTAGGAAACAGGCTGCAGATTTTACTGATCAAATGAATAATGGAATAATCAGTCACAAAGTTCTAGTCCTGATATTTACTGACCCAGTTGTTGAATGAGCGAGAAAATGGTCCAGATAATTAACAGTGAGTCCTGTAGGATTAAACAGTGTTGAGCTGCACAGGATTAGTTTGTGGTGGCTCTGTGGGTTAGAGGAGCTTCCTATTATTGCTTTGTCTTCCATGACAGATGATCAGGATGAGAGCATGTAGAGGGGAAGTGTTGAGGCAGTGGGCACATTTTGAATTTGTTGTAAACATTTCCGAATGAAGGAAATGCAGCCTGCAGTCTGCAGAGGGCTGAGTTGATTACAGCTGGTTCTTTCTGATTTTTCCCACAGCTCCATCAACAAAGACCAGTTCCAGCGGAAGAAGAACGACACGCTTGACCCCGAGCTGTATGTAGCCCTTCTTAACTAATTTGAGAGCCATTATTGTGTTAAAGGTTCTCGAGGAATCAAGCGGGTTATTTCCTCGGGTGTGATGTTTTCACTGTACTAACTTTTGAACGTCTGTCTTTTGTCTCCTCGCGCTCTCTCCCCGCTCAGACTTGTGGAATGTATCGACTGCGGCCGTAAAATGCACCAGATCTGCGTCCTCCATAATGAAACCATATGGCCGTCAGGGTGAGCCAGCTATCACAGACACACACGCGAACACACACGCTCTCTGCACAGTGCATTGCGTGACTGGGTCTGGAATATAATCTCCATTCTTTTTTTTTTTCTTTTTTTTAACTAAAATCACTTAATATGCCCAACTACAAATGTTGGGTCTGACATTCACTTTTCCAGCTGCTGCTGATTTAAAATAGGTTTTAAATCTCAAACGCTACATCGGGGTGGGGGTGTCAAAAATGCCTGACAGCGTGGCGGCAGTCCCGTAGCAAAGAGACTCATTCCTCCAAGATTGACCTCCCTACATGTGTGGTCTGTTTTTAATTGAGAGATGTGAGTGATTTCCCACTCATTAGAGTTGTTTAAAGAAAGGAGGACTAGCATGAAAGGCCGAGTCATGTCTTGATTAGAGCCGCTTTGTCACTGTCACTGCTGATTATTGTGACAGAGCTGATGGTAACCTCCAAATCTAACCGTTGAATTTTCACTTCCAGATTTGTTTGTGACAGCTGTCTCAAAAAGGCCAATAAGACACGGAAAGAAAACAAATACGCCGCCAAAAGTAAGTGGAATAAAGCTGGGCTCGTCTAATGCTTAGTCCTTACACCTCTGCTTCTCTTCTTCGCCCTACCCACATATTTTTAATAAAGCACCTGTTTGAGAGAGGCAACTAATCAGAAGAAAATTGGCTTGGACAATTATTTTGATCGGTGCTGAGATTTGTGATTATGTGTCAGGATTGGTCATTGATTTTTATATATTTATTGTAGTGACAAATGTTTTTATTGCACTGTCACATAAACATAACACTGCGTTCACACTGTTATAACACTGGTGTGCTACATTCCTGCTAATGTACAAATCTTCTCTTCACATGAATTCAATGCCTCTCTTAGAAGATAAATGAAAAATGTATATAATTTAAAAAATGTACCAAAACTTGCCACAGAATAAAATCAATGTTGACTGTCTTTATGTTTACATTATGCTACATCACTGTTAAACAATCTTGATAAATAATCTAGACAAATAAGGTTTGTGTCACCGGCAGTAAGGATTGATTTACTTCCACTAATATATGTTTCAAGCGCAAGCATGAATAAAACCTTCAGTATATATATATATTTTTTTTTTTCATCTTTATTGTCGTGAAATATTGTGATATAATTTCAAGGCAATATCAGCCACCCTCTACTTCCTCATTTAAAGTGTGACCTAGAGATGAGGGGCAAAAAATTAGACTGAGCGACCAGTCTAAAACTAGGAAACACAGTTAAAATCTAAAATAACAAAACAATAAATCATCGAGCCATTTTATCCCAATTATGTGAAGTCGAGTCTCGGGGGCAAGGAAGGCCAGACCTCCTTTTTGCCAGCCACCTCCTCCTGCTTATCTGGGGAATCACCAAGGCATTCGCAGGCCAGCCAAGAGGGAGATTGTGTCCTGGGTCTCCCCGGGGGGGTGGCTGCTCTCAGTAGGACATCCCTAACCCGAACACCTTACCTAAGAGGCAACTGCGTTAGCTGGCTCCTTTCGATGTAGAGAAGCAGCGGCTCTACTTTGAGCCCCTCCTGAATGACTGAACTCCTCACCTTATGCTAGGGAAGAGCCCATCCACCCTTTGGAGAAAGCTTATTTCCACCGCTTGTGTCCACAATTTCATAATTTTTTTCCTTTTAAAAGAAAAACGATAATAGTGTTAACAAAAAGATCAGGCTGAGATTAAAAGCACAAAAGTAGCCAAAGTCGTATTTTCCCTGGACATTGAGGCAACAGTAACTAAAGTAACCTAACCTTGAAAATCTGTCTGGGTTGTCGTATCTTTGATCTTTTTAGCTGCTTGAAGCCCTCACTTCGAAGTATGTCTCCGCATCAGTGATTTCTGTCCACTGTATGCTCTTCCTGTCATGTGGAGTGCAGCACCAGCGGTGCTCGGCAGGCTCTTTTGTTTACATCTGGGTTGCACATCAGCAGCTGTTAGTATCTCCTCCTTCGTAGCCTGGTTTTTGCCTCAAGTGGTTAAACAAGTTTGTTTTCACCTTCAGCAGGAACACGTTTCTTGTATATTTTGAAAAGCACTGCACTTCAGTCATCATCTGACACAGTTTTAGGAATGCTCAGGATCATCTAATTGTTGCAGGCAGTAGGGAGTGTAAATCTATGGCATTGTCATAGCATTAATATGACCTTATGTCTTTATACCAGTATTATTGCAGACAGTATGATAGTGCAATTCATTTATTTACTCTTTTAAATACCCGTTTCTGCAATTCTGTTCAGTATTACCCCCCTGCTATACACTGCAGGATAAATGAGGATTATTTTGAACTGTAAATCGTGCAAAGTTACTAGAATGGTGTTGTTTTTGTCACCAGCAGACTCAGAAAAACAGTAAAGAAAGCTGCCAGCAAGGCTCTTTTTTTGTTTTTTGATGTAGATTTGGATTTTACCCAGAAAACTATGCCTGGTTAGCATTAGTCATCCATGCTGAAAGAAGGGATTTCTCAGTGTTTTTATAAGTACATTTAACTTAGAAATGCCATCCTATACATAAACCTGAGTTTCCCTTCATTTCTTTACACTTTGCTTTCCAATGATCCAGACTGTCCTGACTTTAGTTTTTTGCGTTTTCGTGGTCTTGAGCAGCAGTTTCTTCATCTTTCAAAGTTTTTGGACATTGGCTGCTTTTTCAGTCCAGTCCTTGCATCTGACTTTTTTCAGGTCCAGTTCGATCGGGTAGTCTTTTGAAATGAAATTTGCCTCCCATCAGTCCTAGCAATGCGCTTTCTTCTGATGCTTTGTAGCTCTGATGTGTGCATCAGTGTAATCGGTATACCAGGAAATCGTGCATCAACAAAAGTTCCCCTTAGCTAGGAATTCAAAGTGCAATTAAATGCATTATTTTTTTTAATGCGTTATATTTTCAAATTCATTGCAATTAATGCGTTAAATTTCCACCCTTACTTTAAACACTTTGTTACTAGCAGCCTGTCACAAAAACACATTGTGTGTTCCCTTATCTTTAGTTTAATATATGATAATGCCATCGGTAACACCGTTTGGCAGACATAAATTGGTGTTTTTGCACCAATGAGTTGATTCATTGAGATATCTCCCATATCTCTGTGGGGTGTGCAGTGTGTGCTTTAAAAACCTGAGGAAACTGAACAAATGGAGGACAAAAGATTAGATTGATTATACTGGAGTGAGGCTGATGAAATGATGTGTTGTATGGAGGTCTGTTTCCTGGATACAAGGTAGTAGATATTTGTTGGTGGAGGTTTTCAATGAATGAAGTCAGAAAAAGCTCTGTCCCACAGCTGCTTCCAGTTTTTCACAAATAAAGAAGTTAAAATACTTGTTCACCAAAAACTACAGTGTGAGAATAGTGGTACCTCTCAGCTCTGTTATTTGGTCACACCTGTTTCTCTGTGTCCGCAGGGCTTCCTCAAACCAAGTTGGGGAACTTTTTAGAAACTCGCGTGAACGACTACATCAAGCGGCAAAACCATCCCGAGTCTGGAGAGGTCACCATTCGTGTGGTCCATGTCTCAGACAAGGTGGTTGAAGTCAAGCCGGGAATGAAGTCCAGGTAAACAGTTAAATTTCACTGCTGCTGCAGGTTTTTGGGGAACATAATTACTGATTAGAGGTGGGAATCCATGGAAACTCCTAATTGCTATGGGAGGAGTTATTACGGTAAGCTGTGATTTTGGTAGGTGAAAGTTTTGAGGTGCTACATATTATTACATGTATTAACAAAAATATCAGTTTGTGCATAAAAAAATGTAAGTGAAGGGTAATAAGTTAAGATCATGTTTGTCAGTTTTGCAGGAACAATGAAAAATGATTTAAAGTGTGAGAAAACACTGATCCCTGTTCTACATAGTTAGCACAGATATATCAGTGTGGCGGATATATTGGTGGATATTGATACTGATATGTTATCGGTATCATTCTTTATATCAGTGTTTGTAATGGTCAATAAATGAAAATGAAAGTTAAAAAACAAAGGAGAGAAATATCCTAAACAAGGTTATGAGATGTAGTGTTGTGTATATTGTCCTCTAGGGGGCACTCTGCACCTTTCCTGTTAATATCATTTGTTTGAAACCCGATAAACGCTCAAAACAATATTTTAAACTGCATTGTCATACTATCTTAGTAGGAACTCATTAAGAAAAACTACAGATAACAAGTGTTGGGTAAATCTGTGCTTTGTGTGTCTGAAATGAATTAAAAAAAACATCAGCTAATATATCAGCGTTTTAAATGACCAAATATTCTGTCGGGCTCTGCATGCAAGTATGTATGAATCCTTGAGGGAATCGGTGAGAAGAATACTTCCCTACGTTTCACAGCGACGAGGCAAATCATTATGAGATTATCAAAGGGGAAGATGAGAGGTGACTCAGCAGTGAGTGAGGAGATTAAAGATTAAAACAAGTGTCCAGCAAGTCGAGAAGGAGGAAAGTGATTACTTGCGTCTCATTTAACATCCAACCCCTTTGGCTTTGACAGTTTTGTCCTAACCAGATTTTAGCTCACTCGGTAAAAGCGCTGCATGGCTGTAGTCTGTGTTCACACGTGCCACCGTCAAGTTCCTTCATTTGCTGATAATGTTTGACGCCAGTTTTCTTCACCTTTTTTTGTTCCCTGTCAGGTTTGTGGACAACGGAGAGATGGCCGAGTCTTTCCCGTACAGGATGAAAGCCCTGTTTGCATTCGAGGACGTTGACGGAGCGGACGTTTGCTTTTTCGGCATGCACGTTCAAGAGTACGGCTCAGATTGCCCTCCTCCCAATCAGAGGCGAGTGTACATTTCCTACCTGGACAGCGTGCACTTCTTCAAACCTCGACACCTCAGGACTGCAGTCTATCACGAGATCCTGCTAGGCTACCTGGAGTATGTCAAAAGGCTGGGGTAAGACAGGAGCTTAGAGTTTCTTTGTGTTACATTTGCTGTTTCTGAATGCTTTTAGTTGCATGAAAAGCTCAGTTTTATATAAAAGGCTCCTTGTCTCCCTGTCTCAGGTTTACAACAGGGCATATCTGGGCCTGTCCTCCTAGTGAAGGGGATGACTACATCTTCCACTGTCACCCACTGGACCAGAAGATCCCCAAGCCTAAACGCTTGCAGGAATGGTACAAGAAGATGCTGGACAAGGCTGTGTCTGAGCGCGTAGTCCATGATTACAAGGTGAGACAGTTTAGCCCTAATTCTCATGCTCTGTGTCTGGTTGTCCCAGATTCTTTGAGCAAATGAGTCCATTTACAAGCTGTTCTTGTAGGTACTCTGGTAGTTTCATGTGGCTTCTTACGGTTTCCATCGCCCTGGACTGTCTTTAACATAGTTTTCTTGCATGCTTTGTGTGACCCTCTGAAACCTCATTAACAGCATTACCTTGTTTCGTCCTCGTCATCCCTTTAGGACATTTTCAAGCAGGCAACAGAAGACCGGCTGACCAGTGCCAAGGAGCTGCCATACTTTGAGGGCGACTTCTGGCCTAACGTCCTGGAGGAGAGCATCAAGGAACTGGAACAGGAGGAGGAGGAGAGGAAGAGGGAGGAGAACAGCACCTCTAATGAGAGCACAGATGTGAGTGGAACAAGGACCTCAATTTTTGTCACAATATATATATTCGCGGTGTCCTCTTGCTTAATTGACATTTAAACGTTCACAGGCCATAAAAGGAGACAGCAAGAATGCCAAAAAGAAGAACAATAAAAAGACGAGCAAGAACAAGAGCAGCTTGAGCCGAGCCAATAAGAAAAAACCAGGGATGCCCAACGTTTCCAACGACCTTTCCCAGAAACTTTATGCCACAATGGAGAAACATAAAGAGGTATGCAAGTCTAATTTAGTCGTAGTGCCGCTGCTTACTCTCTTACTCGACACTGCAGCATATTTATACCACTATCAGCCATCAGACTGATTTGTGGAGCAGTTCTGATATTACTTACTTAATACGGCGGCATTAAAACACAGTCCATGTGCTTAGTGCAACCTCAAAGATGCCTTTTGGCAACACAACCATTAACAAGAAAGTCACCTTGTTTCATGGCCTGTATATAAAAGATGGAAACAGCCAGTGTTATGCCACTGCTGGTTTGTGAGCTCCCGTTTTTGAAGCTTCATCCATACCATCATGACCTGTTGTCAGCTGTGTTTTTGGCACCAGAAGTGACTACAGCTGGACAAAAGGGGGAAGGGAAGTTATCAGCTGACACCAAAAAGCAAGTTGCACACATACATTGTATGCACCAGACTAATAAAATCCTTTAATTTCACGCACTGAAATAAATTATTTTGAAGAAGCCACAAAGCAAGCAGCTGCATTTAAGTCTGCCCCAGTTCAGAGGTCCAGTTCTGTGACACCTAGCAGGAAGCTAGTGGTCTGAGTGGCACCTACTTGTCCTTCAAAGCAACCACGCTTCTAATGATCCTCAACTTTAAGTCTAAAAAAGAAAAGAGACCAAAATTGTTTAGTGCAATAATGGTAACATTTTATTAAAAAACAAATCACTGACTCACTGATCTGCAGGGGAAAAAAAGACACATTTTCCCTCAGTTTTATCTTCCCGCATAAAAATACTAAATCAGATCTTGTTAAAGGTTGGTTAAATATTTTCCTCGCTTTAAACTGGCAGGTCTTCTTCGTCATCCGCCTCATTGCTGGTCCCACCGCCAACTCACTGCCCCCCATCACCGACCCAGATCCTCTAATGGCCTGCGATCTGATGGACGGCCGTGATGCCTTTCTAACTCTGGCCAGAGACAAGCACTTGGAGTTCAGCTCTCTCAGGAGGTCCAAGTGGAGCTCCATGTGTATGTTGGTGGAGCTCCACAACCAGAGCCAGGACCGCTTCGTCTATACCTGCAACGAGTGTAAACACCACGTGGAGACTCGCTTCCACTGCACTGTCTGCGAGGTGAGAAACATTTAAACTGTACTTTATGAATATTCAGATCTTTTTTTTAAAGCACAATTTTTCATTTCACAGTATATGTTAGTTAATCTATCAGTTTTGTGTTATTAAACGATTAATTTTGTCTAATTTTCCAGGACTATGACTTGTGCATCACCTGCTACAACACTAAGGGTCATGAGCACAAGATGGAAAAGCTGGGGCTTGGCCTGGATGACGACAGCAGCAACCAGGCAGCGGCAGCTACTCAAAGCCCCGGTGACTCTCGCCGTCTCAGCATCCAGCGCTGCATCCAGTCGCTGGTCCACGCTTGCCAGTGTCGCAATGCCAACTGCTCGCTGCCGTCCTGTCAGAAGATGAAGCGCGTTGTGCAGCACACAAAGGGCTGCAAGCGCAAGACCAATGGCGGCTGTCCTATCTGCAAGCAGCTCATTGCTCTGTGCTGCTACCACGCCAAACACTGCCAGGAGAACAAATGTCCTGTCCCGTTCTGTCTGAACATTAAGCAGAAACTCCGGCAGCAGCAGCTGCAGCACAGACTGCAGCAGGCCCAGATGCTGAGAAGGAGGATGGCCACCATGCAGCGGGTGACCCAGCCAGCTGGAGGGCCACCGGGCGGATCTGCAGTTGGACTTCCATCACCAGGAAACAATGTTACCACAGCGCCTAGTACCCCAACATCTGGTGGAACGCAGCCTCCAACTCCTCAAACCCCGACTCAGTCAATGCCTCCAGTCCCGCAGCAGGGAATGGGTCCTGGTCCAGGAGTGCAGCAGCAGCCAGGAGGGATGCCTCCCCAGCTTGCCCTTCATCATCAGTTCCAGCAAATTCCAGGAGGAGGAGGGGGAGGTGGTGGTGGTGGGATAATGAACTCTCCACAACATCAGCAGCAGCCCAGTGGAGCAGTGACCAACCCTCAGCAGCTCCAGCAGCACCACAACAGTTTGTCTCAATTTTCCAGCAGACCTCCAGGCTCCTCACCAGTCCACCAGTCCCAAGGTAAACCAGTCCTTGGCTCTGCCACGCCTCCCCAACAACAGCAGCAGCCTGGTGGTGCTGTCATGACTGGAAACATTGGGAGCCAGCAACCTCCTAACCAGCCGCCGAGCCAGCCCTCCCTTCCACAGCAGCAACCTTCTGGCCCTCCACCGGCAGCTGTAGAAATCGCTATGAAGATTCAGCAGGTGGCTGACGCTCAAAGGAAGATGGCACTACAGAGACAGGCAGCACAGGCAGCTGGAAAGTTGATGCCTTCTCACACTCAACATCAACAAGGTCAAGGTCAGCAGATGGGCATGGGACACCCAGGGTCTGTAGGCATGGTAGGAGCCCAGGGCATGCCACCGCAGACCCAAGTGGCAGTGACAGCTGCTCGGGCCCACATGGATCAGCAGCAAGGTGCTCCTACAGGGATGATGGTTGGCACCAGCGGGCCCATGCAGCAGCCTCCTCAGCAAGGTAACATCCCACATGGCCAGCTGCCCCCTCAGGTACAGCTCCAGCAGCAGAGGATGGGAGCTCCACTTCAGAACCCACAGCAGCAGCAAACACAGTGGACAGCCCAGGGGATGCCGCCCCACCAGAGACAAGCTATGATGAACCAAGTGGGCCACACTGGCATGATGGCCGCTCAGCAGCAGCAGCAGCAGCAGCACCAACAGGCTCAGGGCCATGCTGCCTTGATGAATATGGTGCAGCAGCAAGGCGCTGGAGGCGGGGTCACAGGTGTACCTGGAGCCACTGGTATCCAGGGGGTTGGCGCTGCTGGTGGAAACTTCCCCCAAGCAGCCCTCCAGGAGCTGTTACGGATGCTCCGCTCACCTAGCTCTCCACCTCAGCAACAGCAAGTCCTCAACATCTTGCGGTCAAACCCACAGCTGATGGCTGCTTTTATCAAACAGAGGGCATCAAAGTATAAGGGGGGGCAGGGGGGCCCTGGCGGACCAGGGGCTGTGCCAGGAGGACCAGGTCCCACAGGGGGGCCTGTTGGAAATGTCATTGGAGGTGGGGCACCACAGGTGAACTTGAATGCTGCTGGTGTTAGTCAGCCAGGCATGCACATGGGGGGTCAGGGAGGGGCCAATGTGAACATCGCCACTATGGCTCAGCTGCAGCAAGTACAGCAGCTGCAGCAGCAGCAGCAGAGACCGATGCTCAGCGGTTTACAGCAGCAGCAGGTTGCAGCTCTGCAGCAGCAGCAGGGAGTGGGGAGAGGAATCCAGGGCCAGGGGCCACAGATGGGAAACATCAGCAATCCTCAGCTTAGAGAATTGTTCATGAGACGGCATCTTCAGCAGCAGCAGCAGCAGCAGCAGCAGCAGCAGATGGGTATTAATCATGGTCAGTTTCAGCAACCACAGCCACCACAGGGCCAGGGATTCATGGGACAGCCGGGGATGCAGCCTCCCACTGTGGGACAGGGTCCTCCTGGAGGTCCGCCTCTTGGTCCCCAGCAGCCTGGTGGTCCACCGGGCCAGCAGGGGCAAGGCTACCCAGGCTCTGTGGCCCAGCAGCAGGCACTCCAACAGAGGCTTCAACAACAGCATCATCTCCAGATGCAGCAGCAGCAGCAACATACCATGGCTGGCCTGCCAGGGAGTGATGCAGGTCCAGGTGGAGAGGGTGTAGGAGGCCCTCAGCAGCCACCCCAGGTCCCTCAATCTGCACAAAGTGGACCCCAACCTTCTCAGGCCCTACAAGTGCTCCACCAGAGATTGCTCCAGCAGCGACATATGGGCCCCGGTGGGTCACCAGCCCAGCACAGTAACCCCATGAGCCCTCAGCAGCCGCAGCAGATCGCCCAGTCTCCACATCCACACCTGCAGGGCCAGCCTCTGCCCACATCCTTGGCTAACCAGGTGCGGTCCCCACAACCGTCACCCAGACCCCAGTCCCAGCCGCCGCACTCCAGCCCGTCCCCACGCATGCAGCCTCAGCCTTCTCCGCACCACATCTCCCCCCAGTTGCAGACAGGTTCGCCACACTCAAGCCATCTAAACCAGCACCACCCGGGAATGGTAGTTCCTTCACAGCAACAGCAGCAGCCAACGACTCAGCAGCAGCAGCAGCAGAACACTATGGAGCAATTTGGGTCAGACCAGAGTGCAATGCTGTCCCAGCTGAGTGGCATGGCCAGTCTGCACGGGCCAGGGGGCAACAGCCAGGACCCGCTGAGCCAGAACATGAATCACAACCCTTTAAACATCATGTAGAACTTCTCCTCAAAGTGTCAAGCTGAGCTGAAGTTCTCCGTGATCCTTCGCACAGACTGCACTCGCCCAGGACAGTATTACTGTTATTATTCAGCCTTCTTTTTTTCTTTCTTTTTTTAATACTATTATTAAATGTTATTTAAAATGTTTTCAATAAAGATGCATTGAACTGAACTTCCTATGGGAGATGAACAAGAAATCAAGCAGTTGTTAAAAGAATTAGAATAAATAAATTGTAAGTTATTGCTGTTAATATATATATATTTTTTGCCAATTGTGGACAAAGAGGGAGACTGCTTCTCTAGCACCCCCACCCACCCCCATCCTGCCACCTGTTACAGAGTACACAAAAGGTGATATTTTTGGGGGATAAATACAAGTACTTGCCTTTTTTTTGTTGTTTTTGTTTTTTCAGAAATGGTTTTTAAGATTTTAAAAGTGATCGAGAATTAAAGAGGAAATGATTTCATGCATACAACTTTTTTTTAAAATAAATATATATCCATTTTGTTTTGCTTATGTCAAACTCTTTCTGTTTTAGAGTGATGTGGATAATTGTTAATGTAGATCCAAATATGATGCATATCTTCCCTTTTTTATTTTTTAATGTTTGGGTTTGCTTTATTTATTTCTTTTATTTTGGGAGGGGGCGGGGTTATGTACCTTGAGACTGCTACGATTCCTATAGAAATATATTTTTGTTATTGACTGTTAAGATTTAGATGTCTGTAGTCGACTCTCTCCAGCTGGGGAAAATGTTGGTGTTTTCTCGCAGAGGTTGAGGGTCTGCTCCGAGTCTGACGTGTTGAACAGATGTGTTTCCGACGTTCCCGGACAGCTTTTTGTTTTTCTGGGACATCAGTCATGCTGGAAGACACTCTTCTCCCCCCGCCTCACAAACATGCAAAGCCCTCTCCCTCGAATGTGTGTGCACTCCTTCCTTTTTAAAGACTCTTAAAACGGAGCAGTGGAGGCTTGGGGAGGGGGGTGCATACCTGTGTGCCTGTAACATTTTGAGTACATTGGCTGGGATATGAAAAACAAAAAGAGTGGGGTGGGGTTTTAGTGTTTTTAGGATTCTGCTGTTTTGAAGTAAACAGAGGATAACAATCCAAATGAACTGTGTTGCACAGAACTGAGGCAAAAGAAGGTGATGTGAGCAGCTGGTTTCCGTCTCTTTCTGCCTCGTCCCCTTTGCTGCTTCCCTTGGACTTTAAATCCCCCCTGCCTACTCTTCGAGAGGGAGTTGGGGTGAGCTTCCTCCCCATGAACTCCATCCTCTTTATCTTTCTGCTAAGACCTTTGGGAGGGTAATTTAATATTTTTTACTGTACAAAGGAAACAAACTGTGGACTCAAATACTGTTTTTATAATAAAAATGAAAATTACCAATAGCGGTGCGTCCTGTGTGTGGCTCTTTGTTAGTGCTGTGCAATATCGATCCAATAAACACAGGGCCAGCCAATACGATACTTCCAACCTATAAAGGCAGCCTGTATAAGGAAGAATCAGTGTGCCATGATTTATCAGATTAATTATAAGTTGCACATTCTAAGCACTGGATTGAGGATTACTAAATCATTTTTACTTTTCACAATAATTACTTGATAATAAAGAACACATCTTTCAGCATTTCATGCATTTTGAAAAAAGACTTTCAGAGACCTGGAAATGTTCCCGACTTTGGGTCAACTTCCGTAGTTTAAATGTGTTAAAGACTAAAAAAAATTGACATGACAGTTGACAAAAAGATTCAGACATTTTTCATTTCCAAATAAGGAAAAATACACATTAGAGGATAGAAACAAAGTATCGATCTGATGCCAATACCAGCGTTGGTGTTGGCGGATGAGATGTACTACAGACGAGCTCCACATCAGGCGCTCACATCCGAACCACAACCATTCCGAAGTGATCTCTCAGGGATACAGTTTTGAAAGCTTAGAAGAATCACTTAGCTGTCCCAGACTTCCCATTAATCCAGTCTTATGACATTAAATACATGATCAATGACGAAGATGATCACAGTTTACAAGCTTCTGCTTGCCCTCATTCCTCAATCTGGGGGGCAATTTGCACGTTTTCCAGCGTGATATCACGAGATAAAAATGATAACTAAATGGCCTGGAGATCATCAAATTCACATTTTGGATCCATGGCCAGGAAACTCCCCAGATCTTAATCCAACTGAGGATTAGTGGTCAATCCTTTAAAAGCAGGTGGACAAGGAGAAGCCAGCAAACTGTGATCGCCATCAATCAGGATTTGGCCAAGAAGCTGATATCCAGCGACAGAAATGATGAAGAAGAAGGGCAGAGGCTGCAAACACAGAGCACTTTGTATAGATTTGATTTATTTGCCAGTGAAGTCTTACTTAAACTTAACGTAATGCTTACTTTGTTCTTTGCTACATCACAGAAACAACAGCATTTGTCTATGTCCACATCTCTTTGGATATTTCTGTGAGTGTGTGGAGTTACAAAAAGCACCCATTTATGGCATCACAGTTCAGTTCTTTGTTTGTAACATCTAACCCTGAACACTTTGTCATTGCCAAGAACAAGGTCAAGAAATGTGACGCTTGCTAAACCCTGAACCTGCTTCATGCTGAAGGCTCCCGGCCGCGATGCACCGAAGATAGCTTACAACAAAGGACACGAAATTCAAAGAACAAGCTTGGAACACCCTGATGGTTGCAGACAGTAAGTATCCACCAACGTCTCCATTACTCCTTTATTATTTCTGCATCCGTGCATTGCTGATTCCTCCATGTTTCAACTTCTAAATCCTCCAGTACAGTACAGTCACCTCTGAGTATTTTGGCTATATCGTCTATCTTATGCATAATTTCCAACTCCAGGCTGTATACACTTGAATGGATATTGGCTTCAGGGATGTGTCTTTGTGTAATGAGGGAGAATGCGGCCTAAAGAGATCAACAGCCCATTTCAAGATAGAAGATAAATAATAGGCAGTGTCTTTTCCTTGGGTGAAATGAGACAAAAAAAGAGATTTGACTGACTCTGACAAGCAAAATAGAAAAAGTAAAAAGTTTTTCAGAGGGGTGCAGCATGTGCCATGATCACAGAACCATCAAACACTTTGTTGGCAGTAGTCAAAAAGTTCACAAAAACATGCTGTGAAAAGAAAAGATGCAAATGAATTGCCAGAAATTGGAGAAGAATCAAATGTGAAGGTGCCAGGAAGCCGTTATCCTCCAGCGCTGTCATAATCCAGTACTGCAGCCTACCTGCAGTGCCCAGATGGTGAAAGGCGTTCAGTGCTCAGAGACACGGAAGCTGCGTATCCGACTGAAAAGTCAAGACCGGGCCAAGAAATATCCAAGGACAAACTTATGGACCAATGAGATGAGAGTAACTCTTGACAGAGGATATGGATGGTGGCTCTTCCACTTCAAATCAGACTCCAAGGTGGAGGTGAGGTACTGGTGTGGGCTGGTGTTATTAAAGATGAGAAGGTCTGCATCTTTCAAGAAGACTGTGAATTTTATACTGGCTAATGCTCCATCGCAGGCCTTAAAGATGAAAGAATAATGACACACGGATTCAGTCCCAAACCACACCTAAATCCCACTGAGAGCCCGTGGGAGAGTCACTGTGAAGGAAAACAGCACACCTCTCTGAACAGTGTCTGGGAGGCCGTGGATGCTGCAGGAAAGGTTGATCGTCAGCAGATCAAGAAACTGACAGATGCCATGAATGGAGCTGTCTGGCAACAGCTTTGGTGTTTCAGTTTGGATGTATCCGTAGGTTGGCATACCTTCTTTGAACAACATGTGACAATCAAAGCAATTTTATCCCTTTATGAGCCAGCCCCTGTGAGAAACTGAAACAGTGACTCAAGAATGTGTAGTTTCCCTCACATTCAGCAGAATCTGCAAAGCTTCAGACGTCTTGGTGTCTTGGGTCTGTTGGATAATAGACAGCCTAACCTTCCTCTGATTACAACAGAAAGGATTCCCTTCACATACATTAGGTAAAAGCCATGCTCCATAAAAGTGCTCATCCATTTCTACTTGTTGTTATTGAAAGCCCTGTGTTAGTTTTTCTCTCCCCATGATCGTGGGAATTGACACTGATTTTTCTCTCTTCCAGTTAAACACTGTTATTTCAGCAGCGCCACCATTTCCCGTGCTGCACTCCTCTGACACGCTGACCCATGAATCACACTGTTCACTAGAATCTCATGGCGTCACTTACAGGAATGTTTTGCGTGAGAGCATTATGCCCTCTAGTGGAAGGTTTAAAAAAAAACAAAAAAAAAAAAACCCAACCAAATTTCAAACCACTGGATGAAGAATACAGTGTTGTTTGTCTTTAAAGAGGCATTGATAGAAGTGCGTGAGTGACTGAAGAGAAATGAAGAGAAGTTTGGCAATATGTGTTCAGGTTACTGTCTCCTCTTTGATCATTAGAAACTGAAATATGTGGAATAAAGCAGGACTTTCTTACCTTCAGTTTTGTACTTGATAACTGAAAGGCATGCTCTGCTCTGTTGGACTGAGATCAGGTCAGAATCTCCCGTTTCATTTCATCAGGCTGCTTCTATCAGCAGTCACATCAACCAGGCCCGCTCCGGAGCAGGTTAGAGATTCAGATTAGAGATCAACAGGTATGAAATCAGCACCCAGTGACAAATCAGTTCTCCAGAAAATTGCATCACCATCAGTATCAGTAATAAAAAAATGATCAATTCTGATTTTAGACACAACTTTAATTCTTAATTGTTTTTCCCCTGTTGCCTGAAAGCAATTTTACCACAACCTCTCACTGACCTCACATCAAATTGAATTCTGTCTTTATATTTAAACGTTGCTCTCACACCCTTAAACAACAAGTAAATGGAGTGGGTTATTCTTTGGTGTAAAATTGGCTTTTTCCTTTTACATTTTCACTGACTCTCTTTTACTCGAAGTACAGCTACTAGCACACAGGACAAACAGCAAGAATATCTGTTCAATCAGTCACATTAACTTCACTCTGACCGGCCTACTGAAGTGATTTCCACGTCTCCTTTATCAGGCCATGTGCAGCAATACAGAAGCAAAGCATATAAAGGTTCTCTGTAAAGGAGTCCTAACAACATGACACTCTGCAGCCACACGTGATTTACGGAGGCTCTAGAACTCAACTTTGATCACAGAGGAGGATGGATGTGTCTGAAGATGAAGACCATCTTGAGGTCATTTCTGATTCTGATGATTTCCAAATGAGGAAAATGCCAATCATATCCCTGCAAGCACGACAATCACATCAGAAAATGGTAAAATATAGTGATCTTCATCCTCAAATGCACATCAGGCAAAACTGTTGGCATGAAGCATAATGAAGACAGCACCAGGGCCCACTAGGATGGCACGTGATAGACATCAAGTCAGCTTTTGAGCCCAATTCAATACAGACAGACATGCTCAAAATGACTAAAGTGACTGTGCATTTTGGGGGGAGAACTGGAAGCTGGATAAAATGCATTTGTATGGATGTTTGAGGGTCCCATGTATGGTCAAAGGTTCAATCAACAGCCAGTTTGTGGGATGCAGAGACATATTTTATGCCACGATGGCCCTGGAGACTATGTTTTCTGCAGAGTAAGCCGATTTGACAATTGAGAGACAAGCACTGCCAGATGAGAGAAAGACAAATTGGCACCTATTGTTAGACTAGATTAAAAAAAAACAATGTCATGAAAAATGATTGTATTTTATATGTAAGTCCTTCCAGTGTATATAATGAAAAACTAGTGATATCCTCACTGAACCCCCATGTGTGAGATGTAAGAAATGCCACTGCACTAATTGTTGAATGAAATAGTAATGGAGTTAATAATGCTAAATAACGTGTATCGTAATTTTCTAAAAGTTTCTGACACTTTTAGATAACTAAATATGCCCCAAGTCAAACTGACCCAGGAACAGCGTTGCTGTACCGGAGAAATGAACACGAGGGTTAATCACCATTTGATAAGGTGTCTGGAGTGGGGATCATTTCTGTGAAAACAGGTCAGCTCATGAGCGGTTTCTCTTTGCATCATTCTGCTACAAGTTAATCTAGGTTTCATCTTTTAAAAGAAATTTCCAGAGCTGTGCAGGCTCTGACACAGTCTAATCGAACCTTCTTGTTATTGAGTTTAACCAGTGGTTTGTACCTTGTTGTGAACATTCATGAAGGCGTCTTTTGATTTCAGACTTTGACGATACACCTACCTCACCTCCTCGAGTGTCCTTGACTTGGCTGGATGTGGTCTAACATCTAACCAAGGTCTGGTCTTTCACGCTGCTTTGAGCTGCATTCATTCTCTTTTTAAGACTGTACCAACTGGTTTTTGCTCTCCGTGTAAGGCCAAAAAAACCCCAAATAAATGGTTCACTTACATGTTTTTGTGCCTTGTTCTCCAAATTTCAGTGAACAGCTACCAAATGCAACTTTTCTCTGCTTTATTTATCATGACACGACAAGGGCGTGAAACTGCTCGTCAGTTGGTTTTTAGGTTTCGATAGTGGGTTTGAAACAAATCTCTCATCACGAGGCACTAAAGCAAAACTACAACAAAGAAGGTTCATTGTCAAAAAAAAAAAAAAAAACATCCCAAGAAATGAATAAATAAATTTGGATACATCTGTGTTTCATGACTGGCTTCGTCATCTCTTTCAGAAAGGTAACACAGAAACATGTCTTTATACCCACCCCCTCTAAGCACACTCCAGGCGGCAGCTACTGTTGTACACATTTATTGGAAATAGAGTCAAAGTAAAAATGTATTTTTTAAGAGAGAAGACATCTTTGACATTTCATGTTTGTCAGAGAGAAAGAGACTTGTTTGGACACACCGAGTGACATAAGTTAGTTTAGCTTATACGTGTGACATGCAATAAATAAAAGCGCACTACGGTCCGGCTGAATGTACACTTGCTTTCATTTGCACATTACCTACACAGCAGCTGAGTAAAACGACACCTCCTGTTTTGATATGCACAAAGGCTAGTGAAGAGAGTGGACTATCAAATGGTAATACAAAAATAGAACCAGGTAGCATTTCATACTTGAAAAATAAAGGGACAGACAAACGGCGAACACGGCTGAGTACTTGTTTTTGTGCATCCATCCTCCTTGAAGCGCAGAACTTCATCTAAGCGACAGGCATTAATTCTCCGTCTTTGTTTTTTTGTTTTTTTTCTTGCTTTTGTGACAGAAATAAACCTCTTCAACAAAGCACAGGACAGGGCTTTGAGCATGTGTGGCACAGACTGACAGGGCATGCGGTTAGCTCTGTGCAAATACTAAAAAAAATAATTAAATGACAAAAGAAACATCTTTACAAAATCATTTGTAAGAAAGAGGAGCGACTGAAAACGGGCCCCGAGAACCGATCTGAGCGTGAGACCGATGTCTTGCTGGAAAGCACTGAGAAAAGTAGCTGCATCTGAGTAGTTATCTGAACTGCATCGTTTCAGGCTGCTGTCTCACGTGTGTCTCACTCTCTGTAAACCCAGCGGCCCCGGGGAAGAAACCAGCCAGAGACCTATTTAGTCTGCTGGATTCTTATGGATAATTTGAGCACTTTTTTAAGGGCCTCAGGCTTCCTATCACATCTAATAAATGAGCCACAATAATAAAATTACCACTCACTTTTTATGCAAAGGCAAGAATTTCTTCACCGAACTCAGCGGGAAAGGAATGTAGCTTTGTAAACATGTAGAGTTATCTTACATACGTGACCGTTTTACATGTACAAAATGAGTGGCAAGTCTAATTATGGTTATTCTGAGCTCTCGGTGCCACTCGTCACCCTTGTTCAGTAGCCCTTAAAGAAGCCTTCGGCCACCCTCGCTTCTTTAAACGTCACCGTCACAGAGTTTATAGTCACTTTTGTCAAGATGACGGTCTTCGGCTGGTCTGCTGTTGGGGAAGCAGTCTCTGGGGCGACGATCGAATCGTCGCCTCTCGCTTCCTCCTTCCTCACCTCAGCCAGGGAGCAGACGGTAGCGGCGTCACCTGCCGTCCCTCTGCTCCCCCGAATGCTCACTATCACTGAGGTTGCATTGCTTCTCTCCGGGCCTGACTCCCAGCCCTCCTCTCCTCTGTCCGAATCTGACCTGTCACTCACAGAAACTGCATCGCCCAGTCTGGCCTCAGATGCAGAGGTGCTGTCCTTTGATTGGCTGCGCACAAGCATTGGCTTCGGTGTCGAATCGCACTCGCCCATGATGTCGATCCACGTGTGCGAGCTTACCGGCATCAGGTCACCACCCAACTTCTCCCCCACCTGCAGCACCAGGTCATGTTCCTCGAGCAGAGCAGGTGAGCTGCACTCTGACAGGCCTGAAAAGAGATGGTGACACATCTTGTTCATTTTTAAGGGTCAAAGGTCATGGTGGGGCTACTGTGTTTTGTTATCAGCTTGACAAACCAACCATATAAACTGCCTTCACATCTCTCCCCCATGGTGCTCTCAGACTTCTCTTCTTCACTGGTGCCGCCCCAGTCCTCCTCCATGGGCTCCATCTTCTTCTTCTGCAGATGCATACGTTTGCCATCTCGCCCTCCTTTGGCCACCCTCTGCCAGCCATTCCTCCTCACCTGGCGCTGGTACATGCTGCCGTGCTCAACGTGGTCCACGTCTGTGCTCATGGAGCGGGTGAGGGAGAGGCGAATGCGGGGCGGAGGCTTCTCCGTCATCTTGTGAGCGCTGCGGAGGTCCATGGCAAAGACATTCTGGGGGAGAGCAGAGATGGTGGCAGGTCAGAAGCTGTATGACTGCGCACACAAGCAGGAAGCAAATACAGTTCTGCCTTTTGAGTTACTTACAGTGGAAACATAGGATGCATTTCATTTTTGACAGACAGCACGTGTATGGGAAATGTAGTCGTAAAGAAAATGCTGTGATATTCAGTTTACTTCTGCAGCCAACACCACTATCCAAACTGCAAACATTAGCTGTTTAGCATGTTTAACACCTTTGTTTTATTTTTGTTTTTTAGAAATGTCTTAATTCTGCAGAAATTGGTTGATAGGATGGTTTTAGCTAGGATTAGCTAGGATGGTGGAATACTAACCAAAAAATAAATACATAAATAAATAAAACAATCCTGCTGCTGTGAATACCGTATTTATAAGTACAGAAAATGTGCCATATCTGCCATTAAAATCAGATTAAAAGATGTATATTTACAGATTTACTGCAGTTTGATACAAGTAATGGAAACAGTCATCATCTCACGAAACACCAGAACTGTTCTAAACTCGCTTCAAAAACAAGTAAATGGAGCTTAAAGGTGCAAAATGCAAATTCCAAACCAGCTATGCCCGGCTTGCCTTTTTTAAAAGTACCACCTATTTACCACAAGAGGCAGCAGTGAGTTAGTGTTGCATGCATACTGTGTCGGTCCAAAGAAGGAGCACTGCACAGTGCGCACAGTCTGTGACTCTGTCCAAGTGTTAATGCATGATTTTCTTTTAAGGACCCTCTCTGGTCCTCATCGTCATGGTGATATCAAGAGCTTGACTTGGCTAATTTGTGATGCTCTGATAATGTGATAATGACACAGTGAGAGCAACGACCATTCGGGGGTCACACCCCTCGCTTTAGAAACATGTCTTTTAAAAACTACCGAGGCCATTGGGCCTTGATCTCTGCTGGGGTTTTGTATCTTAGTGATTGATTATCAGCGCTAATGGGTCACTCTGTAAAGAAACTGATGTTTTAAACTGTTAAAACATCTGGACAATAATGCACTGTGAAGAAAAAACAACAAAAGTATTGTTCACAATGATACAGCATTGGGGTTTTTTTGTTTCCTCATATTTCCAGCTGTTTATGAGAAGTAAATGTTTCAATCAAAGGGGCATTCTAGCAATGTTATACATGAAACTTACATTTGAGTACCATTCAGCTAGTAAAGCGAGCTTGAAAAATAATCCTACTGATGTCATGGTGATGTAATTGGGGTTATTGGGCTGGAGCTTGAGATCAAGTTGCATTAGCAGCAGGGTTACAGGTCAGGCGGTTCAGGCGGCAGAAGGCAGTTTGTTGGGTGCTAATGGTAAGGTCTGTGATTTGACACTGAACCTGAGGCGCTCCCATCAGAGGAACTTTAGGCCAATAAGTAACTAAGAAGAAAAGAGTCCCAGGATTCCTACATCCCAAAAATTTGTAAGCTTAATGTTAAATTGATGGAATACCCCTTTAATATCTTTTTTATTTGTTTGTTGTGTGTGTGCACAAATACCAAAAGTCATCACCTGGATAAATGTGCAACTGCCTTTAAACAAACAAGCCTGGCCAGCAGTTAGGATTAATGAAGGAAGATACAACAAAGGTTTGTGAGACAAGAGGAAAGGTAAATGTCGCTACCCGCAGGATGGGCCTCCTCGGTCTAAGACCTTTCCTGCGATAGGTCAGAGTTCTTATCTTCTCCCGGCTGGAAAAGAAGCAGACAGAGAGAGAGAGAGAGGTCAGAAACAAAAGCAAGAATATGAAAGTGTGACTAACAGAATGAAAGGAAAACCACAACAGTTTCTGTAATTACTCACTTCTCCTCGTAGGCCAGAACAAGGAGAGGGTCCAAAATATTGTCCTCTGGTTCCCAGGTACTGTACCTGCCAGCGCACACACGCACGCACACACACACACACCCAAGATGTCAGTCTATCTAGTATGAAGAAGCACATTCTATAAACGCTCATAAATATACACCGGATGAGGGGGATGAGGTCACTAGATGATTACTCAAGGCTTACTCACTTTTGGGGCCATCCCTGCCATTTCAATAGATACTCCACAGCACCCTGAGGAGAGACAGAGGGGTGGGGGTGGTGTACACTTAGAGATGATGCAGCACACACACAAAACACGTGCTCCAGCGCATGCAGAACCAAGCTGCTGTCGCTTTAAAGTGTGGATGGGAGGGACAGAGGGAGAGTCACGAGGATTTTTACTTCTTTTTTTTTTAAAAGGGGTGTTTTTGTGAGGGGTGACGTCAATGACAGCGAGGCTGAGTGGCTGCAGCTAGTCTCTCGCTGGCGATGACGTGACCGAACGTGGCTACAGCAGGTGCCGGTTTCTACGATTCTCGTGCACGTTCTAGAACAGCCCTCCGCTCGTATAGGTGGGGCCACACGTGAAGATGAGGGGAGGCGGGGGCATGTAAACAACGCGGTGCTGCGCAATTTTATCTTAAAAAAATTAAAATCTTTTTTTACTTTTTAAATTATCAGCTCGAAAATCAATGCTCGCAGTTTGTCCCAGTGAAGACGAGATAAAAACAAAACAAGAGCAGCTCCGACGTGCGCACAGTGCGCGCTTTCAGGAGAAGAACGTGTTTGTTTACAGGCTCTATTAGACTTATGCGAGAGCGCATTTCTACATTATAGTGCGCTCGTGCTGCTCAAATTATCACCCCCAAATCCCCCCACCACCCCCAACTGCAAAAAATCAATGGGCCACCACCACGAAGGAGTCAGCGACGGATTTACGCAGCGCTCACCATCTAACCGAAAATAAAGTGCGCAGCTGCCCGCATAGCTACTGGCCGTCAGACCTGTTTTCAGGTCGCACACCCCCCTTCTTCTTCTTCTTCCTCCACACATTTCACTACAACTGCGTAGGCTCCTCCAAAACACGAACACGCTGCAGCAGCTGCAGCGCCAGCCGTTGCACATGAAGGTTACAGGATGCGACTCGTGCGCTAAAACAGTGTTAAAGTTTGGCGCAGTTGCATGAAAACAGATCGGTGTTGTGTCTTAGCGTAAAAGCTGGAGAAGGATTTGGGAGCGACAAAAGTGCGTAGCCAGGTTTTGTTTGTGCATGGCAACCGGAGCAGAGCGCTCCTTCAAGAGGGAAAACAAACACAGGCGATTACGTTTTTCTGTGAGTTACGTGCTCATTCTTACCTTTCTCACCCTCTTATTTGTTATCGACTCCACTGCAAACACTTGGTCTCCAATTGAAGACAGCTCCATCGCTGATCGCTGAATCCTGAGCAGGATGCGAACTGGGTATCTATGCTTTTTCGGTTGTTGTTGTTGTTGTTTTTGTTGGCTTTTTTGTTGTTGTTTTTTGTCGCAGTGCAAAAATTTAAATAACAGATACTATTTAAAGACGAGTATGTGTGGGGAAAACCCTCGCACTGTCACGGCGGATGCTCGCTTGTTTTTCTGCCTTCGCTTCTTCCCCTTCACGCCTGCTCCTGCTGCCTGCCTCTCTCAGTGTTTAAAATCTGCGACACATCAACAGCAGCTTTAAGTCCTGCGCGCTCTCACACTGTTGCGTAGGGGCCGAGCCTCCAAGATACGTGCCCGCACCCGCGAGGCCGCGCACGCAAGTTAGACTAGAGTGCAGGAGAGGGGCAGAGGGAAAGAGATCACGAGGACAGGATTATTAAGGGTTACAGCTAGGGGAGCTGCTGCTTTTTTGCTCATGAATTATTATTGTTTTTGTCGTTCGTAAGTCAAAATTTCGGGTGACTGTCTGGAAATTTCTATTAAATAACTCCATATTTAATAGATTTTTACTCAATAACGCGAAATTTCAAATTGGCTATCTCGAACTTTCGACTTATTCAGGTGTTAGAATAGCTAACACGAAATCTGAACTTACCTCTGTCTGAATTTTTTTTCTAAATTAAACATGATTTTTTTAACATAGCTGACTATGTTAAGCTTAAAATGTGTAGCTTCCTGTAGAAACTTACTTAAATCGCGAATTTATTATATAAATAAGCATTTTTTTTGTATTTCTACCATTTAAAAGGTGTTTAAAAACACTTAAGAATTACATTAATTTATAACCCAATTGTTGTGATTGATTCCACCCTCCATGGCCCCCCTATTGTAGAAACAGAGCTTCCATAGCATCCAGTTTTCTGAAAATGTTAAAGCCAGATTCTCAGTTTTGTTTGGTTCATCAACTTAATTTCGCATTCATGCAGAAAAAGGAGGAAGAAGGTAGGATTCTTCTGAACAAGGCTAACAAAATATTGTCAACCACCTCCACCCCCCCAGTAGCAAAGGTCAATGTACACATGTAGTGTGTAGATGCTATCAATCTTTCCATCAAGCTCTGCACCAAAAAGCTAAAAAGTTCACTCACTGAAAACTACAAAGACACTATGTCAGTCTGGTCTAAGATCATAATATGACTTTTAGGGATTTATTGTTTTTTAATTTTCCCACTTTCACAAGTCCTTAGTTGCACCACTGGACTCCAGCCTGAGCATGAAACAATATGAGCTCTATGTATTTTTATGTAACAGAAGTAAAGCTCAGGAAAGATCAGAATCTGCAATGGAAATGAAAGCCTCGCCTTCTCTCTCTCTCTCTCTCCCGTGGAAACGTCCACCCCTTCAACCACGTTTGATCCAAATATGGAACGAAAGAGCTAAACACTGACAGAAAGTCTTAATTTTACATCCTGAATGCTAAGCAACCTCTCTGCAGAGAGGAGAGCTGGAAATACAGCTGACTATAACTAAGATGAAGGTCTCAGTGATTAAATAATAACTGCTCATGCGATCAAGGAAAAAGAAAAAAAAGATGTTGTTTAACAGTGTGATCTCATGCACTTTTCAAACTTTATACCTGAGCATCTATTCACCCAGCCCCCAGGTGAGAACAGCTCATAAAGGTGGCACAAGTATTGTGGAAAAAGGGCCCAGAGCCAAATTCCTACTGTCTTTCATTGAGGTTGGTGTGGATCAGTTTACAGAAAAGAAAAAAAAAAACTCTTTGTAACTCCACACAAACACAATTCATCCACACGGCCTGTGGTCCACGCTCTCTCTGCACCTGGAGCACTTGCATCACTTACGCATTGGGTGCCATGGCAACTGTTTCCACGGCAACAACTGAAAAGCTGGATGATGATGATGATGATGACACAGCAGGAGTAGTTGACAAACACTTCAAGGATGAAGAATGAGCTGAACTTGTCGACCTTTGACCTCCCAGTTTTGAGATTATATAAACATGTTGATCCAATGACACTGTTGTGTGCATGTTTAAATGTAGCCTCCGAGATATGAAGCAACAAACTGCTGTGAAAACACAGGACAGATGTGAATGTTGTTACCTTACACGCACAACATACTAACAACAGACAATTTAAAAATGTCAAGTGTATTTTTCAGTCAAGAGAAGCTTGAAATGATCCAGAACTTGTAAACATGTGAAATCATCCTATTGCAGCTTGTTTCTATTGCTCATTTAGGGCGGGGCTAATCCAGCATTTGGGCGGGGCTGATTTATAGACGATATTTGCTGATATGTCAGTATCGGCATTTGTAACGGCTAAAAATGCAGAATGAAAACATAACGGCGAGATGAGAGACACACCTTTCACCGTGTTATGAGTGTTGGATTGTGTTCACCACGTGTTTGGACCTAAAGCTACAAAGAACAACCCGCTGATCTGAGCAGAGTCAGGCAGACTAAACAAGTAATCTGTGACTTGTTGTGATGATAAAAGACGATTATTTTAAAGTTTTGTTGTCATGTTATTTTAGTGAAGACTCACAAATAACAGCACTGTTATGCTGGAATGTGTTTAGGTTTTGAGTGCCTGAAAGATAATAAAAAAAACCCGTCTGAAATTGGCCACACTTTACTTATTTAACACACCATCAATGGAAAGCATTTTAAAAAGTAGCTGTAACATATTGTAACAACCTGATGAGATTGTGAACAGTGGTTATGAGAAGTTTGCAGGAGTATGAAATGCAGTAGTTTACAGTGACCTTATTAAGCATTAATAAACTGTTAAGAACTGAAAGGTTATCAGATTATATGGTTACATGAAGAGTGACAGAAATATTAACACGTTTTAACATTTAGAATTAATTCCGTACTCACGGTTTACTTAAAACAAAGATCATTTACTGGTCCAAACAGCAGAGAATATACATCCTCATCCTTTGATTTAAGAACTACTGCATGATCACCATCATTATAAGAACCAAAGTCAGTCACCCCAGTTTATATTGACTGGGAGCATGAAAGATAGATTGTGATTAGATTATTATCTTTACCATGACTCAGTGTTTTAATTATTACTTCCTTCCCTGGTCAGTGGCTGTGCCTTAAAAACTTTCAATTTTTAGCTGCACACACAATTTAAAGCTATTCTGTCAGAGTTTTTTGAGCAGAAGAACTTGTAAAAGTGGCAGAGTGCCCTTTTAATCTGATTTTGTGCAGTGAGTATTTCCACACGGGCGCTTTAATAACCAGCAGTGAGTTTGCACAGAGCGCTGTGGTGTTTTAGTTCCGGTAAAGTCCATAAAGCTCTGGTGATCTGACCGCCTGTTCTTTATGGTCCTATAGGGAAGAGTACACCTATCAGTCTGAAATACGGGATAAATGCGCCTCTTTTCCCGTAAGTAGGAGGTAATTCCTGCAATTCAGAGAAGAGATACGGCGGTCACGTGACTCGTTATCTGCCCGGATACTACTGTAGCGGATTTGGGAGTCGGGATGGAGCGGCAAACACAACACGGCAGGACGGATCACAGCGCTCGCTCCCACCCACATGTTATGACTCACATATGAGTCACCAAACGTGCCAGTAAAATCAGGGCTGCTTCACTGGAATACGACCAGCGAAAAACATTAGTGTAACTTACAGCCCAGTACCGGGAATCCACGGGTTTATTTCTCCTGTCCTACACCCGCAGGGGGTGCATTTCAAGGGAACAAAGGCAAAAGGCATTTATGGGAAGACGGAACCGGTCAGACTTTTCCCTGGAACACAAAACTGCACAACTTTAGGAGAAAGAACTTGTTTACGCTCAGCATTTGGTTTTAAGTAGGCCTATGGGTGTGCGTTTCTGTAGTCGGGCCTTGTGGTGGAAAGATTGCAAAGTTGCAGAGAAATTTTGACTACGTCTGTGTACTCGAGTGTTTTTGCACACTACGGTTCATCCCGTGAAAAATCACGGAGTGATTTGAAAGAAGTCATGCAAATCTTACCTTCAGACTATTACGCAACATACAGTCTGAGCTACAGGTCTTAGTATGGCTATATTATCAAAAATAACTGTATGAAATATGCTCGCACTCCCTCTGTGTTACAATTATTTTTTAACACAGAAAGACTATATTTTATTTTATTAATACACAAAAAACTCACAAACATGAAGCAAGTGCAACAGAAATATATAAAAGCAAAGACGTAGTCATTTATATAATCATTAATGAAAAATGTGCTTGGTACAAACTGAATGTGACTGCATTAAATTAAAGGTGCACTTTCACGGGCTCAAAATTATTGGGGGTAAAAAAAAAAAAAAAGCACATTCATTACAATTATGAGATCCTTTAATGTCCCTGTAAAAGTCTTCATGAAGGAAAGATTTTGCATGGCTTCATAAGTGTTATTGGATATGAAAGTTACATACTGAGAGATGTTGTGGGGAACTTTTTTTAGATTTGGTTGACTCTATTCCTACTTTACTTATGCATCGGAGTATTTCAGGCCAGAGCAAGTCTGTTTTCATTCGTGCATGCTCTGCTTAGTCATAAATTTTGTTTCGTTTCCAAAGTAGGGCCGACTGAAAGTTTAAGACTCAAAACCAAAAGTAAATGAACAAAGAGAAGCAAACAACAGACTCAAAATAAAAGCAAAAGCTAAAGCTAATGGAAAACCCCAAACACTCCAAGCGAAACCAAAAGTTCCCTCTGTCATGACTGCAGAGATTTAATGTACTATAAAATGTTAAAATGAGTTTATTAACTTTTATCAGTGCAAACATCAGATGACCAGTCCAACCTTTGCAGTGTAAAAACAATTTTTTCCCCCCGCCTTTTTCTTCCACCTCCATAAATCGATACATGAAAATATTCAGATATCAATACATTTGGCCGATTAGTTTTGACCGGCATGCACGCCGTCTTTTAAAATGAAGTTCATTTGTCAGAGATGGCGTTGCTCCTGAGTCAGAAATATACAGGATTTTAGTTAGGATTTCGAGATTGTAAAAAGCAGAGAAAGACAGTGGAGTGGAGGATCGGTTGATCCAAGGCCATGTGAGCAAATTTTCAATAACTTGCTAAGCGCTTTCAGGTTGCTGTGGTTACAAACGCGAGTAATAAAACTAGTTCAACACTTCAGCGTTTGTCTCAGAGTTTATTTTATGTGTGCTCTCCAGCATACATGGATCGTGTACAGTTCTGATTGGTTTGTTTTACACTTCAATATTAGCTTGACCTTATTTGTCCTCCCAAGCCCCACAGAAGAGTCGCTCATCTAGAGCTGATCTGAGTACAGCTGAGGCATCGGTGCTGAGTGAAAACAAAAAGAAAAGCTGCAGTTTATGCTGCTGTTGGGCACTTTTGGTATTGGTTTGGCCAACACATGTGGGTGGAACACTTTCTGTTTTGCACACACTTATCCTGTTGACCCAGTTGCTTTGCAGATGCCCCACTCTATGTATAGTCCAAGTTGTTTAAAATTTAAAACTGAAGTCACAGACTTCATTAACTCTGCCCAATTATGGGGTGGCTTCAGTCACAGACAGTGGTCATCGCTGAGGACAGGTGACTCGGGTGTGTCCTGGCATGTGGCAGATGCCACAGGTGCGAGGTTTCTTAGCAGCAGGGGGTCTGTTAGCACTCGGACCTCCCATCATCTTCCTTCCCTTCCTCCCGCCGTCTCCATCGCTATAAAATCCACCACCAAAACCACCTGACACGGGGAAACAGAGATCAGAGTTAAAAGACTCAAAGTTACCAGTTATTGCATAGAAAGTACCAAAGAATTTTTTTCAGCATGTTGGGACTGCAGGTACATGTCATGTTGATGCCTCAAGGTGTCTGTGTTCATGAGTCGTGACAGTACTTTCTTTTTTACCATCAAATGGTGAGCATAATATCCTTCTTTTTCTTAAACAAACATAATGTGCTTTGTAGAACTTTCGTAGAATTTTACAGCCAAATCACTGCAGTCAAGGTCCACTAAAACTCAATAGCATACACTGCAAATGCCTGTCTATAATACATTTATAATGTCAAGTACGCTTGCTTTTACTGAGATGACTCATCTTTTCAGAGAATCTATTAGAAAGTCTTGTATTGCTTGGTCTGAAAACCTGAATATGTCCACGAAGAATATAAAAGGTGGACGTAGTCACTGGAATGTGACAGAGCGCATCCAGGAAATTTCATAGATCAAGTGAGCAGTTTGGCAGTTTTTCCATCTACTTTTGTACTCAGACTTCCTTCTGCCACCGAATGAGTCAGTCCCTGCTGGCCAGTAGAAGCACTACAGGTTTAATGAATGCACTTTGACTCTGGGTTCAATCTGAGACCTGAAAACTATGCCCATCCTTTTTATCCTAGACAGATAAGACCAGATAATTAAGATTAAGATGAAGATTAAAAAATTTCAGCTGGTAAACTAAAAGTCTTCATGCCAAGTTTTGATGGCGTGTAACAGTAAATGACACCGACTGGATTTCCCTAAGTATCCTGTCAATACTTTATTGGTCCATACTTTATTAGTATACATTATCACTTCTTGCATCAGTTTTATGATTTGTTGTTGATAATGTTTCGCTGTGTGCTACTTTCTTATCACATGTGAACTCTCGCTGCAGTATGAATAAAGAAATTTGGACCTGATAATAACGGTGTGTTTTGAAGGGTGACTATGCTTAATCAAACCACACTGCTTCAGTTATTACAGATAAAGCTTTAATTGGTTCATGTGGGCATCTACAGAGCCAAGGTTATTAAAAAAACACTTCTGTATTTATTTACAAGTATTAGAGCCCGATCAATATAGGATTTTTAATATCGATACCGATATTTTGGTTACTTAATCATCTGATATTTTGGCTGATATTACTTTTTAGCCACACCAAACACAAAGAGAGATCCCTGACATTTGTTATGTGTAGTTATTCAATACACTGTTGAGGCACCTAAGATAACAAGCAGTTTAAGAAACTGCAAGTGGATTTGCAAAGTGCACGTGGTCGACAAACTGTGCAACGTCAACACTAATAACGTGGCTGAAGGGTGCTTCTCCTGCCTCGTCTTTATTTCTTTAATTTTCATTTATTGACTGTTATAATTGTCAAGAACGACATAATAGTGCATAGTTAATATCAGCCTGCAGATGAATCAGTCAGGCTCTAACATTTGTCTCGTAATATGGTCATATTAGAGACATTTTTAATTTGTTGTTTACAAACATCTGCCAATGTCAACCATGTGACTTAACCCAGTGAAAGTGGGTACACCAGTATAAGATCAGTGTCTATGCGCTGCGAAGATCAGCTTCCAAAACATAAGTCAAACTAGTTTTCTATTTTTAGGCTGTATTTATGTTTTGGAAAAAAGATACGTGTAGTTTGTAGATGCTATCCATATGAGACCAACTTGTTGATAAAGGTTCACAGTGAAGGCAAAACACAATCTGAAAATGAGCTCATCCTCATGTTGTCCTTGTGACTCACTCGTTCCTACGCATAATATGTGTTTCAGGTGAAGCCAATACAAAGGCAGTATATCCGCAGCGCATCCACGTCAAAGCCCAGGCTCAATAGCAATGACCTCAATAGAGCTGGTGACTCCATACGTTGTAACAATAAAGCAGTTCTGTTAGGAAGTTTGTGACGAGATTTCCCTGAAAATCAAGCAGCTGCTAGAAACACTTGTTCAACTATTTGTCCTGCCAGCAATGTGTTTGTCCATACTTGTTAAAGGAAATAAAGATGAGAATTAATTTTATGCCCATTTAACAAAGTAATCTAACTAATTACATACTTTTCCTTTTCACTACCTGAGCCAAAGAGGTTACGTGATTGGTTCAGACTGTTTGTTTTTTCTGTCTGCCTGTTTGCTAAACGAATGACTCAAAAGGTTGTGGAAAGATTTGCCTTTTTATCAGAGGCGGGGCCTAACTCATGTGTAAGTGACTGATGACTATGAGTCACTGTGTATGGATCCAGGAATTTTAGGAAGCATTCTTCACTGTTTTGTGTGTAATGTGCATCATATCTTCACAAATGCATATTGAATTGAAGTAAGAGATAACAGTGACACAGCTCGTGCATGTGTGGAGGGAATTTTCAGCCCTGTTGGAGGTATGTGGTCTTACATTGGATTATGATTAGGAGCTCAGAGGAGGATTTGTGTGTGAGAGCCCCACCTGGTGGAGGTACGTTCTCATCAGCCCACTGAAAGAAGCCACACTGCTGCTCTCTTGGCTTCCCACAGGTGTGGAACATGCGACCCTTGTTTGGACCGTCCTTCTGCACCGTTCGCGTCACGGCTGCCTCGTTGCAGTTGCACATCACCTGTCCCAAATGTCCTGGTGCACCCGCTTCCTGCCCTCTGCTTCCTTCAGATGTGTTTCTGAATCCCAGAGATGGCCTAGGAGGCTGGGAAGTCCTCGGTGCTGGCGGTGGCAGCCCTCGATTCTGTGGCGCCCCCTGCTGACTTGGTTGATCTGCCCAAAGAAAGAAATTGCAGCTCCCGGCGTTGCACTTGTAAAACTGCCGGCCTTGATTAGGGCCGTCTTTGCGCACAGTCAGGAGGAGTGCATCCTGACCACAGTTGCACACGATCGCGTCACTGCTGGCGTTTATACTCATACTGCGGCCACCTGGTGGAGACGTCGGCTGTGGGGTCCAGGAGGGCACAGGCGGGAGAGAAGGGCGAGGATTAGAGATTCGGGTTCTGGACGGATCAGGTCTGGGTGGCCTTGGAGGTGGAGGATGAGGGTCATCTCCTCTTCCACCCCCTCCTCCAACTCCTGCACCACCACCACCTCCCCCCGGTCTGAGATATTTCAGGTCCAGCACTTCTCGGAGGATCTCGTCACAGCCACCGATGCAGCCGACAAACTCCAGAGGCATCATGGGAGGAAGGCTACCCCTGCGGAACTTGAACTTCAACCTGAAGAAGGGAGGACACACAGGAGGCAACCTCAGTATGCACATCTAATAAATGAACTGTGCTGTGTGGCAATCCATCACTTATTTAACATCCAAAGAGAGTAAGTCACTCTAAATGAGTCAAGTAAGCTACGGGTAAGCTCAGTCCTCTTAGCTTGCTTGACTCATTCAGAGTGGGCAATTTTAGTACAATCAACACAATCAGAATCAAATACCTCAGGTAATTTCAATTATTATACTATTTGTTCAGCAGGCCGACTGTTTCCACCCACAAAAGTCAAGTGGGTATGTGATGGCTGTGGTGTGGAGTATTAAGATTTCACAGTTCACTGTTAAAAAAAATCCTCCTGCATAACGTTATTGCAGAAAAGATTCTTAAACACATTCTTGACATAAATAGTTAGATTACGGCAGAGGAGGGCAGAAGGCTGGTGGCGCTGACTGGTTGGGACCTTTCTGGATTGGGATCTTCTCCCTGCACCTGTGTGAGTTTTCTTCAGATAGTCCGACTGACTCGTGACCCTGCCTCTCGCTCTGTCGCTGACAGGCTCCAGTTCACCACACTCTTGTGGATCTGAACATGTGCTGCAGACACACCATGAAGCTAAGACATCAATGATGACAAATTTCTAAAAAACAAAAAACCCAAGCTTTGCTTTCTGCACTTTTTTCTAAAAGAAAAGTTTTCTATTAATTATTATTGGTCAATATTTGTGCCAATACCAACATGTATTTGACATTCCAGCATGGCCCCATGAATGGATCTATCAGCTTGCTAATCCACCCCTTTGATGCAGAATGACGATCATCATTGTTTGGCATAAAGTATGTAGAGACTCTAGAAGATGAATCCTAATTACTTAAATATTTCCACTGACAATGAGGTTCATTCTGTTGTTCTGTGCTCGGCTGTGACTAAAAGACAGTAGAAGGAAACGCTTAAAACCCCCACACACACACATCTGGATGTCTTAAGGTACAGGGTTTCCAACATGATATAATTGGCTCAGTGGTAACGACGCGTGAGTCACTTTTGCGCTTCTGCATGGACATTTGGTTAATATGTGCTTCACTGGCGTAATTAAATTTGATCCACAGAGACGATTTATCAGTGAACTAAATGCATATCATATAGAAGTTTAATTCCATGCAGTGACATTTTCTGTCACCCTCTGTCAATTTTAGTGGCTGTAGGTAACTGAAATTACCAGTAACTCAGGAGTATACACCATGACTTATGACTGAAATGTAATGAAATATATATTCTCATAGAAAACTGTGTGAAGCACTGAGGACAAACAGTCCACCATAAAGTGGCTTTTTCAAAAACCTGTACATAAGAAAAGTTGGTAAAACAGGGCAAGTTGCCGTGGCAACAAGTGAGGCGGTAGCACCAAGCAACAGTCTACTCCTGCGCACATCTGCATTTATCAGCATATGAAGTTATCCAACAAGCTGCACAGTGATATCTGATTTTAAAAAAACAAAACTACAGCGCTGACATTGTTCTGGAGAGAGGGCTGGAGCTCAACTTTGAGCTCGCCACTACATTGGTTGCCATGGTAACAGATGCTGGTGTGGAGCACTTTGGCTCACTGCGAGTGAGCGTGCCCTATATTTGGACTGAGCTGAGCCACGTGCTCGTAGGGTTAACGCCTACTTGTGTAAACAAGATTTGGAGAAATTTCTCGAGAGCGTCAGGGCCGTTGCTGTTTGTTTGCCTGAGAGGGTAGCATAAGGCACGGAGGGAGTTTAGCACTGACGTGACCACTGAAAAGATAAATAAATACATGTTTTTTTTCAGTTAATGTGTGAGTTAAGTCTCTGTTGTGCTGAGAGGACGAATCTTTTACAAAAGCACTCATAACTTAGACATCCCTCCCTAAATCAGTCAAGTACAAAGCACCTTCAAAAATCATGCGTTCTGAAATATAGTTAGCAAAACAACACGTGAAACCCCTCACAACATAAGGGCTCTGGCTTAATCGTGTTACTGTGCCTTATGCCTGTGATGAAAGGACATTCAACACCAGTTACAGGTGCCAGTTACCAAAAACACAACACTCAAACACATGCAGAAAGCTGGACTGCTCCTGCATGATTCGAGAACGTGTTAATTTCAGTGAGAAACCGAAACCGAAATGATCGTCCAGGTCTGATGGAGACCTCAGAGCTGGATTATATGGAGCAATTTAAATGAGTTAAAGACAACAGGAAAGCCATGAAGCAGTTGCTGATTAAAAAGCATCACTGAGCACAGCGTGTGAGCACTCTAACAGAGAGACGTGAAGCATTGCAAATGTTTCTGCACATTTCTGCAAATGACCGAGTGTCCAGAGTTTGACCAGTTACTGGTTGAATACGTCTTTGTGATTAAAACTGATCACCTTCTATCAGTTGAGTAGTTTTGACTTCTAAAATATGTTCAAACTATTTCATTGTGTAAGTCAGCACATGCAGAACAATTCATCTAACTGTCAAAGTCTGCAAAGGCCACATGTCACTAACTGAGCTGAGATACATCTACCTGTAGTACAGTCTGCTTACAGACTGGTACTTATACGGTGCTTTTCTATATTATCTGAGCACTCAAAGCACTTTTTCCTAGAAGCCTCATTCACCTAGTCACACAAGGTTTGTTCAATGCACTTTGGAGTTCATTATCTTGTCCAAGCACACTTCCGCATGTGGACTGGAGGAGCCGGGGGTTGAGCACCGACCTGCTGATTAGCAGACTCTACAGACTCTCCTGAGCAAAAACTGCTTAAAGTCTGGTTAACTGATTTAGTTCCTCTTCAAACTTGATTTTTATTAAATAGTGGAGCGTTTCTCACACCGGGCCTCTGGTGTCCAGTTCGCTATAAGTCTAAGTCATGAGGCTGGAATTGTAAAACATTTTTATATAGCTCGAGAGCAGCTCAGGAGGATCTGAGTAGTGCAGCAAAGAGAAAACAACAGAACATCAGTGCAAATACTTTACAGCATATGGTTCTTTGGTATTTCCACTGTTAAGCTGGAAGATAGCGTGTTACTGGGAAATCTACACCATAGCTACGTCATACACGCAAACCTCTCTGAAAATCTACACTTTAACCGTATGCCTGATGTGTACCTCCCTAGAAATGCAACAACACGTCGTGGTGACACAGCGTGCATCTGCACTGACTGGTCTGTTCAGTAACAGTTCCTCCTGTACATTTCCAGCTACCCTTTGTTGCAGCAGTTTTTGAATTTATCAGTGAGAGAATAACAACCATTGTACTTATATTGATGCTAATAATGCCAATAATAGATATATAATGACTCACACATGTCAGTAAATTCCTAAAAGAATGGACGTGAGGAAATGTACAAAGAAGTGGAAAAACAGAAGAGAAAAATTTTGTCCCTGACAAAAAAACAAAACTGACCAAAACAAAGAGAGGTGGGGGGGACAGGAAAGAAAAAAGCCCCTGCATTTCTATCGACTATAAAACAGCAGGTCACTAACACAGGGTAATTAACACATAGTGCACCAGCATAGGTGCAAGTGTGAATAGGTTATGTGGCCCCCTGTAGCACAGACCCTGACAAAAGTCTAAATCAGCAGGCATGATTTAGGGAGATGATTTAGGTTGAGACTCTTTTCTGCGTGACGCTAGGGGACGTTTACCGAATCCTAAAACAGTTTTGTAACTGTAAGAGTCTTTTGGAAATCTGAGGCCAGAGTACATACTTTACATGTTACATGTTATTAAGAGTCTACATGCTTTTGTTCTGTACATATTCAGATTTTTTCTGTGTTGTACTGTATTGTGTGACCGTTGCAGGGAAGGTCGCTGCTCTTTAAATCAGCATTTGAACTTTGATACATAACAGTGGTCAGTTAGGCTGAGATAGATGTATCTCAGTACAATAAGTAATCAGTAATCATGCAGGACAAGACTGCTGCAGTGAAAGTCCACTCTTATTCTAACAGTACCAAACTTGACATTTGCTGGTTATCTATTTTTGGGGATGTGTCTTCAGTGCTGAGGACTTCAGAAATATAATTAGTAAACTAATATATTTCTCCTGGGTTCATGTGACAAGCAGGAAGTGAAACAAAAAGAGCACTTCATGTTAAAGCTGTGACTGTCAACATTAGTAGGCTGTCAAAAAAACAGGAGAAGAAAAAAAACAACACAAAAACCAGTCTGTCAGCTGTTTTTCCAACGTACTTATTGCTGCTTAGGGTACCTTCTGCTCTTCTGGTTAGAGCAGAGAGTTAGTGTTACACTTCCTGAAAGACCTTAAAGACTACAAGCATTAGACAC
The DNA here is from genome assembly GCF_000239375.1 of Pundamilia nyererei. Classification (NCBI taxonomy): domain Eukaryota; kingdom Metazoa; phylum Chordata; class Actinopteri; order Cichliformes; family Cichlidae; genus Pundamilia; species Pundamilia nyererei. Next base: position 152,353 of record NW_005187751.1, on the reverse strand, counting down.
ACACACACACACACACACACACACACACACACACACACACACACACACACACACACACACACACACACGTGCAGTAGGAGGCACTCTTTGGCCTCTCGTGAAGGCCGTTTATCTACAGCACTGACCACATAATGTGCGATCACTGCTCTGGCTGGACAGCAGTGGATTGCACAGGAAAACAATCCCAACTCCTTTAGTGCAGGACAGTCGTAAATACGAATGCTTCTTACCTATTTGTCACTCACATTGCATCAGAGGACATTTGCATAAAAACTGAGTAGCAGTTTAAATGAGCCTAATGAAACACACAGAGCCAGAAGGACACAGTGAACAACGAGGACATGTGTGTGAAGACTCTTCTGCCACGCTTACAGCTCTGTGAGTCTGTATTTAAGGTGTAATTATTCTTCAGCTGGAGTGTTAATGACACAGTCAAATAATATGGCTCAATAAAAACCATATGCAAAAAGTGATGAAAATATCAAAATAAATACAGGAAAATACAGAAGAAAGATAATGGATGTTTAAAAATGTATTCATTTATTCAGAATCCATTCTAAACTGTGTCTCTGTGGCTTTTAAACCCCCCAAAACGCATAGTGTACGCTGTTAAGTGCCAGGAGGATTGCCAGGATTTATACATCAGGGAAACCAAACAACCTCTGGCGAAGCGGGTGGCACAACACAGAAGAGCTACCTCGTCAGGCCAGGACTCTGCAGTCTATTTACACCTGCAGGCCAGTGGACACTCTTTCAGTGATGAGGATGTTCACATCCTGGACAGGGAGGAACGCTGGTTTGAGCGCGGAGTCAAGGAGGCCGTTTACGTGAAAAGGGAAAGAACATCTTTGAATCAAGGAGGGGACCTAAGGGTACATCTTTCACCATCTTACATGCTGTGATTGCAGCCATTCCCCAACTCTCTGTGAACGGTACTCACAGCCATTGATCAGTGGTCTTTGATCAGTGAGCTTTGATCAGTGGTTGTTGATCAATGGTCATGAGAATTTGCATAATTATGATGAAGGAACTGACCTATTGTTCCTTCAGTGGTGCTAGCTTCAGTCATTATGCGAATGTACTGTTGATAAGATTGGGGAAACCTGCAGTCAGCTGAGACTGAAGAAGTCACTTGGATGAGTGACGAAACGTTTCTCCCACTGAAAACTCTACGTCCAGATGAACAGAATGGTAAATGGCCTGTATTTGTATAGCGCTTTACTAGTCCCTATGGGCTAAGGGCGCTTTACATTTTCAGTCATCCACCCATTCACACACTGGTGATGGCAAGCTACATTGTAGCCACAGCCACCCTGGGGCGCACTGACAGAGGCGAGGCTGCCGGACACTGGCGCCACCGGGCCCTCTGACCACCACCAGTAGGCAACGGGTGAAGTGTCTTGCCCAAGGACACAACGACTGGGACTGTCCAAGCTGGGGCTCGAACCGGCAACCTTCCGATTACAAGGTGAACTCCCAACTCTTGAGCCACGATCGCCCAAGAATCAATCAACTTTTGGACATTTTGTTTTATTTTTTTAAAGGGAAAATACAAATAATCTTTTTGTACTACAAAGCAAATTACAAACTTGAGTCTTTGAGGAAGAGACAGATCAGCATTGTCACAGCATTACTCAACCCTTGATCCCAGTAAGCTAGCCTTACTTTATTTAGGACATTTCAGTTTGGTAACTTATCAAGCACTCCTATGAGGCTTTAATACTGTCCAGATTAATACAAATCAATACTCACATATGAATGGGGTGTGGCTGACAGGTAGGACATGTGCTTTCATCTCTGCTGACCTCGAGCACCACGTCGGGAAACCACACTGCTGTTTTACAGGCTGGGAAGCCCACACACGACAGGTATTTACTGCAGGGGGAGACAGAGAGCAGCTGAGAGGTCAGAGTGCAGCGAGGGTGCAGAAAGTGTTTATGTCCGCTACGATGGTAGAAACCTCCTCCCCCCCCCCAAAAAAAATAATCAAAATGAATAAATGTAACTAAAAAAATAAAAGTAAGATGTGATGGGTGCGTCAGGTAAAAAGAGAATCACATGAAGTTCCTACCACACAGGACTGTGGTGGCAGTGTTAGGATCTGAGGTTCCTTCAGCTGGTCAAGTTGAATCTTTTTCCATTAGTATGCCCCTTGGTGGCACATTAAAGATGGCAATGCCAGAACTCATCAGGCTCAAACTGTGATAGTTCAGCTCAGGGAGAATGACACACCATTTTCACACACCACAGAGTCCAGACTTTAACCCCAGTGAGAATCTTTGGGATGTGTTGAGAAGACTTCATATAACAGTCCAACTTTCCCACACTGGGAGATGCCACAGGGCATGTGTGCTTTTACCAAAGGTAAGGGCCAAAATATTAGAAGGTGAGAGTTTCTTTTTCTTTTTTTGCCCAATCGGTGTATTTTTAACAAATACATCTCTACTGCCTGCTGAGGAAGGTTGGAAGAACGCATCCTTCTTTATTACAGCTTCCGTTGTTTCCATCGTCTCACCTGTTTCCCTCTCTCTTCTTCTTCAGCACCATGTCCCGACCACAGTTAGGGCACTTCCTCACCGGCAGCGGGATCTCCATGTCCTGCTGCTCTGCTTCAGGGATCTCGTGAGCTGCACCGAGATAGGGAGACAGCGCTTCATCTAACCTGAGGGAACAGCAGACATACGACTTCTTACCAGCAGGATGCGGCGATAGCAGGAAAGGTTACGCACTAGTTTTAATATTGAGGATGCAGACATACACACGTGTAAACTACAAGGTAAATGCAACTAACTTCTTCGCTTTCCTGACAGACTCAATGAAGACGGTCTTGTATTTCTGGATGTGATGCTGCAGCACGCTCTGTTTGTCCTTTCGGCCTTCTGACACCAGCTTAAGGTCTGCTTCCAATTCAGCACGCAGGTTCGGTTTTGACATCTCATAGCCCATGGAGTTATAACCTGCACGCACACACAAACACGCACACATTGATATGTACGCAGCTTAACTGAGTGACCGAGCTTTACGTTGAGTGCGAGCGTGCGTGCACATACCCTCCACCAGCCCCATGCCCAGCTCTCCAGGCGTAAACCTCTGGTCAGCTGTCAAGCCCACATACATGCGACTCTTTATAGTCTCAATGTGCTCAGCGTGGGTTGCATCTGTACCTGTAATGTGAACAGTTAGCATAGTAACACTCACATTAGACACCAAACTGTGAGTACGGAGCAAAGAAGGTCTATACTGAGAGAAGCACGTGTTAGTAGGTGGAGCTGCTTTTATTAAACCAGATCAACACACAAAAAATATCCACATACACTCACTAGACACTTTATTAGGTACAACTTGTTAGTTGGGTTGCACCAAGCTGGACTTTCTTTTGCCTTAATTGTCCGAGGCCCCAATTCAACAAAGTGGGGGTAAAATGTAATATTCCCTCATTTGCCGAATACTATTTACCTGAGTCAATATAATCATGAATCTCTTTATAGAGATCACACTTTAAAGGTAATATTTAATTTAAACTATGATATTTAATTCACTAAATGATCAAAAACTAACAACATATTTTATAATGAAACATTTCTTCCATTAAATCACATGACAGTGAGCTGGTCTTGTAAGGAAAATATTTTAAACTGACACTTTATGTACTGGGTCTTTAAATCTCTCATCCTGTGAAAAATCACACATTACATATATTCATCATTTAAAGTATTTATGGACTAGTGACAAGTCGACAAATACACAAAACTAACAAGCAAACAAACCTAACAACCCACAAAAAAACAGAATTTCTGACTTTGTGCGTCAATTATATACCAATGCCGTGCTTCTCCATCAGCGATATGAGGTCGGCTTCAGTGAGCAGCTGCGGAGGACTCGTCTGTCCGTCCACCATCTCAATAGCAGAGGGCTGGAACTGAGAGCCTTGTTCATACACTGGAATCACCTGTAGAGCACATTTGAATATGTTGTCCACAAAAAGCAATAACGTAGAGATGTGTAATGAATGCCAAGAATGTTTCAGCTCACAGTCACTATTTGAGCTGTTTAAGTGGGTTTAGAGCAAAACTGGTAAAGTTTGGTCAGTCTAAACACACACACTGTACCTTTGTGCTCCACCTGTCATAGGGGTAAACATCCAGGTAGTTCCTTGCAATGATCATGAGTCCCGAGACGGAGAACTTCTCCTGAGCGATATCTATATCAACCACAGTCTCCTGTCCCAAAGCATCCTGGGATACACAAGCTAAGAAATGGCGAACAATGAACTCATACACACGTCCTTCATTGCCCTGGGAAGAACACAAAGAGAGAACAAGCAGTGTTTGTTGTAATTATCTTCTCAGATTCTGTGGTTGTTTTCTGTTCATAAAATTGAAACAATAGAAATGAAAAATAAATAATCCCTGTTATTGATCACACCAAGATACCTGCAGTGTGTTAGTGAACTTGGTGGGATGTATGGGAGGGTGGGCTTGGTCAGAGTTCTTGCCCTGTCTTGGGTTGGGTCCCCCCGGCTGGTCAAGCACTCGCTGGGCGAACGCCCCCCACACCGGGCTGTGGGCCTGCTGCTCCACCAGTGGGGTAAGAGCCAAGTTTGCTGGAAAAATGTTGGTCTCTGTGCGGGGATAGCTGATGAACCTGAGCAGAAGAAGAAAAAAAAGAGCAAAGAAAAGGACGCATGATTCACGATGTAGGAACGCTCCAGAGTGGACGTTCTTTGTGTATAAAACTAAGAACACATCTAAATGCACTTGTATGTTTCATTGAACCCACAGACACTCTCACACATCAGGCTTAAGAGTGAAATAAGTTCAGACATCGAGACATTAGTTTATTCTCTGGAAAGCAGTTTTTACATCACATAAAATGCTTTCGACTAAAAGATTCACACACTCACCCCTGAGTATAGAGCTTTTCTGCAATTTTCATGGTCTCTTTGGCACTTATTCTGAGCTTCCGTGAAGCCAGTTTCTCCAGTTCCTGTAGGCCAGACAAATGAAGAAGACTATTTGCAGTGGGCCAAAGCAGCAGGACAAAATCTTTTTTTTTAAGTTGCTGTGTGTTTTACATTTATGTGCAGCTGTTTGGCTTTTTATTCTTACCACAGTGTCCAAAGGCAGTGGCCTCCATTTACTCTTAGGTTTGCTGGTTACTGAGGTGACTGTTGCTATGGGATCCTGGAAATGAATGAAGTGATATTCTCTTTTCACACGCGGCTTTTATATCATTTTATTTGTGCAGGTTGAAAACACTTGAAACTTACTGTGGTGTCCTAACAGCAGCAGGAGAAGCATAGAGATGCGCTAACCTCACACACAGTTGGTACATGTCCATGGTGCCTTTCAAGGTGGATACTAACCTTGGATTGTACTTTTCACTCTTTTACTTTCTGCTGTTGGTTAGATTTAGCATCCTCAAAAATATTATTGATGTTACTTATCTGTTTGCAACAGCTGAAATAAACACCAGCTATTCTGGCCCAAGTGGTGTGGGGTTTTTTGTGCATTGAAAAGCTTCTTGAATGGCCACAATGACCCCCCATAATGGATAGTTTAATTTAGTAGTAACAGGACGTGTAGTGCTTGATAATGTGAGATGCCTACCTAATCAAAGACCATCTCAATCTTGAGTGTGAGGTGTAAATAATACAGATTTTCAAATTGAAAGCAGAAAAAGGAACACAAATGTTAAGTGAGGAAGGAAATTGTTTCAGCACCTGTAGTCTGTTTTGGTGAAAAGCTGTGAATGCAAACAGGAAATGTGAACTTCTGTTTGTCTCCTCAGGACACATTTTAAAGTCCATTAACAGTTTTTCTCTGCCAACACGGGGGAACAAATAAAAAAAAAAAGAAAAGAAAAGAAAGCTTAGTGGAGCCATAAATGGACCACACAACTGAATGCTGAACTCTTTGGTTTTGGAACTACATGTGAGCCGTCTCACCATGTTACTATAAAAAGATAGTGTGCACTTTTAAGGTATAATGCAGGGACTTCCTTGCTGGCCTTCTCTAACCAGAATCAGGCTCTCATTGCCCCACTAGAATAAGTTCATCACACCTACAGTTTGACTTGTTATCCTCCAATACTCTAAAGAACTGCAGACTAAACCCGGCGCACAGAGACAAACATTGCTGAGTCTTTCTGACTTAAGTTTTTCTTCCGATTCTCACATTTCTCTCTGTGGGCAACTGTGAGAATGAAGTGTTAATTACTGGGCTCGACCGTAAACAATACACGTGTCTCGATGAGAGTCATAGAGCCAGATGACAACTTTGTTCTCTCATCAATAAGCAAAAAAAAACCCAAACCAAAATATAACAACACAAAACACTCATGGCTGTATAAACACACAGAAAAATCACAGCAGCTACAGTCTCACATACAATAACAACTAAAACAAACCCATAAAAGCAACAGATCAGAGGTCGTGACTATTTCACGAACAGCTCATGAGTTTTTAATCACTGAAGGAACAAAGTGTAGGATATTCAACATAAAAAAATGCAGGCACATACCTCCATGCAGATCTGGTAGAGCACTAGACAAGCTGTGTGATTGAAGAGGCGGTTTCGTTTCCAGTTAAACTCCACACAATCCTCCTCCACCTCGTGGATCACTGAGGCAAAGAGAGACACGAAGGAGAGAGGTGAATATCCTTTTAAAACCCAAATCACTGAATTTCTGCTGAGTATTGGGGTGTGTGCACGGACAAACCTTTGATCTTATAGAAAGTCTCGGGTATGAATGCCTGGATGGCTTTGAAGCGCTCCACCACAAAACCCAGAGTGGGAAACTGACAGCTGCCGTATGAGATCAGCTGATTGGCCAGGGACTCTGGGAAGATCTTCTGCAGGCGAAGTGTCTGGAATCGAGTAAAAGATGCACCTATGAAGGGTGCATCAGACATTTGTTGAATCACTGACCTTTGACCCAATCCATTATCCCCACAAAGCCTTCCATGTGCTTAAGAGCGAGTGCTGTGTTACCTATACGCAAGTCCAGCTCCTGGCGGACATCAACTGCATCGCTGACGTTAGCATCAGGCTCTGTTAGAGTCTCACAGGCTCTTCGGATTGAGTTGGGCGTGATCTCAGAAAACTTTGCCCGAAAGACTTGTAAATTTGGCTTCACTGAAAGAAAACAAAATGCAGACAGAGGAGATGTTTTTAGCAGCAGGTTTTTCACATGAAGCCTGAACTTCTGAGGCCTTACACAGTCAACAAAAACATCCAGACTTCTGCTATACCTGCTTTGCAAACATCTATGATTTCGAAGCCAATGTTTTCTCCCTCTCTATCACAATCAGTCCAGATGACCAAGGCCTGGCACAGCCTCACCTCCTTCTCTAGCGTTCGCTATGTAAGAAAAAAAGGACAGAGAAAAGGAAAGTGAGGAGAGGAAGAATGTTATAGCAGTTGACTTAATGAACAGTAAACTTTGAACTGAAATACAAAATAATCATTTATTTCAGTAGATGTTTCCTATTATTAGGAGGACAGTTAACGAGCCTACCTTAATCTGTAACATATTATCCGGACAATATTTCTCTACTTCTGCATCAAACAGCAGCACCGGATTGCAGCTGTGCCTTTGGAGAGAAAAGGATAAAAAACAATAAGCTTTTTCTGTTAGCGTGTTTGATGCTTTATACCCCCAAAAAACAAAATTTTTAAACTTACCATTTCTGAAATGGCGCTTTAAACTCCAGACCCAGTAAATGCCCTGATACTGATGTCATTGAGACAGTCACATTCTGGTGAAGGAAGCACAGGGACAAAAATCAGACACAAAGCGAAACGCCAAAGAACAGACATTTAGGTAAATGTATGAAATTTTCCTTACTTGCCCAAAGAGATGATATTCATACTCATAGATTTTATTAAACTTCGACATTCCTTCCCTCTAAAATAAAAAAACAAGACAATGAGTGCTGGAGCAACCAAAGATTTGTTGTTGTATTGTCAGATGTATAGATGGAGAAATCGGTATGGTTGACAAGTCAAACTGTACAGGCGTTTCTTATTTTGCTCACCATATTTATGTAAGCTACACAATACAAATGTGTCTGTCAGAGATCTTGTTATTGTGTATATATGTACTTTTTCCCTGCACATATTATTTAAATGGAGTTTAATTTACTCGAGTTTAAAATACATCTTTGTTTATCAAATGACCAAAAATAACAGACAAATTCACAGAAACAAGTAACACAATCTCACTGCTGGTCCAGCTATATGTGGGACCAGTTGTGCTTCTGTGAGTGTTCATCCTCCCAAAGGCCTGTTTTTAGCCAGGAGAAACCCTGATATATCACAGTTGTTACTCACAACAATAACATATCCCAGGGTTGTAGAAAGGTGCCTGTCATAAAGCCATTCTTAAGGAAGTAAACAAACCCAAACTTGAAATTTCTTACTCAAATCTCTTCAGCATGTACAGAGGAAATCAGCCTGTCTACAGCTATCTGTAAGACACGGTGGAGGCTCTGCCATGGTTTGGGATTTCATTTCAGTCAGTAATGTTAGGGAAATTATAAATACAGAATTGGATGGATTAGATTTGATCCATTCTAACAGTACGATCTCTGAAAATGTCCAATTGGCAACAGCTTCATTTTCAGCATGACAATATTCCCAAACACACTGCTAATGCAGTAAAAGCGTTCCTGGATAGAAAAACACACACACACACACACACACACACAATGGAACATCAGTCATGGATTGGCCTCCCAAGAGCCCAGACCTCAACATTATTGAGGATGATCCCACACTGAGATCAGGATGATCTCAGTGTGGGATCATCCTGAGAGAGAACAGAATAAAAAATGCCTTATATACTGTATTTCCATGTATGTTTGTGTATGTTTACGTAGCAAAATATAAAGAAATGATAGGTGGCTCAAGACTTTTTACCAGTGCTACACATTTTGGAACTGATAGAGAGTTGACACATTAGCCTGGCAGATTTGTCTGTCTGAGGTGAGTGTGTGTGAGGGGATGTGACTGACCCTCCTGGCCCTGCCGCTGGACATAATTTCAGAGATCCCCTTAGCAGCATCATTTTTCTCGGCCACGCAGAGGACCCGACGGATCTGCCCCCGGCTTCGGATCATGTCTGCCTCCTGCTGCAATGTGTCCTGGAGGACACTCTGCGCCGCACAGAAATACCTCCGCTGGACTCCCGGCCGCCGTAGTCCCGATAAAAGCACAGATCTCCTGAGGAGACACGCTACTAGCATACCCGCTCTCACGTGAAGCAGCCGGCTCAACGGACAGCTTCAGCGCTGTTCTCGTCCCATTTTGTTAGCATGCTAGCTGATGCGGGGAGCTACATATTATCAGCTCCCAGGAACTTCAACAAAGAGCAAAAAAGGCAACCAAAGCTTGACTAACTTCACTTCCCACAAATAAAACAGCGAACAAAGAGGAAATATATGCCTGCCACACGAAAATTACCAACAATTAGCAATAAAAAAAACGAAGAGGACCTTAGACACAGGAACACTCTTACTTCTGTTTACAAAATCCGCGCCTGCCTGTCAAAACTGCCGTCATCAAGGTCGGAACACTGTCGCAAATATCCTGACGCAAAACCTCAAATGAAAACCTTAAAACAGGCTTAGAAAGAATATTACAATACGTCCATTCAATTTTACTTTTGTCTAGATGTGTAGCATATGTTTTATTATTAGTTTTTTTTTATAGAATAACTCTAACGCAATGTTACTCGGTTGTTAAAAAAATAAAATACACTATAAATACACCCATTTTTTACATGCCAGAATAACTTACTATTGGTAATTTGGAGTTTGATCATTGGGTTTTACTTTCTAGAATATATTACATTGTTTTTAAAAAAAAAATCTCTAAAATGTAAAATTGATAATTAATTAGTAGCTTTTAAGGCTCTATAATAATTTTGGGGGGGGGAAACCCCCCAGATCTTATTTCCTAATATGTATTTATACCCTTGGAGTGCTTTAAACCTCTATATTGACGAATTCAAATAAAATAAAATAAACTGAATTGAATTTCGGTTTCAGGGTCGATTTCCTTCACACGGGACTTACGTTGATCACGTGACCGGGCGGCAGGCAGCTGAGTAAACATGGCGTCCGTGTCTGACTGTGGGAATTCAGTGCAGCGCTTCAAGCTGTAAGCGGCGTTTCTGCGGCCCCGGTGTTTGAGCCACGGACTCAGAAATTACCGTGATACAGGGGAGACGTGAAGACTTGAAGAGGAGGAAAGAACAAGCTCTCCGCTAAAGCAGCTTTATCCTCTTTTCTCCTTCTTGCACAGCAGGGATGGCCTGATGCCTCCTAGCACGCTGTGATTGGCGCTGGATAATTGCTTTTGTTAACACAGACGCTGATTTGTGTTTCTGTGAGTCAGCTGCTTTCTTTCTTTCTTTCTTTTTTAAAATAAGCGATCCTCTTCTGTGGACTAAACTATGCAGGGGCGCAGATGCCTTTAGGGACACCTGTGTCCCCCCGCTTTATGACTTATATAAAACAGATTGATTTTCTTGGACCCGTTTCAAGTCGCTTAATCAGCATCACCTGGCGAGGTGCTTTATGGACTGTGTGAGTGCAGGATGACCAATTTAACTGTTTTTTAAGGCTATTAGTGGAACTGCACTCGTGTCTCGTGTTTCTCATGTCTTGCTTAGAAACACCACTATGATAGGCTCCCCGGATGTGGTGGCTTTCGCTAAAGAGGACGAGTATGGGCAGACCAGTCCTGATCCCTGGCCTCTCTCAGAGGAGTTCTCTGTCCCCCTCTATCCTCTGGCTGACTCCAACCCCTGGGCCAAAACCTCCTATGCCAAGTTCACCAAAGACTTCATCCTCATCTCAGAGTTCTCTGAACAGGTGGGCCCACAGCCTCTCCTTACTATCCCAGATGATCCCAAAGTCTGTGGCACTTTCGACCTCAACTACTTCTCCCTGCGCATCATGTCAGTGGACTACCAGGCCTCCTTCGTGGGGCATCCGCCTGGCACTGGCTACCCAAGGCTCAGCTTTGTGGAGGACTCCAGGGTGGTGTTGGGCGACTCGAAAGAGGGGGCATTTGCCTACGTGCATCACCTTACCCTTTATGACCTTGAGGCGAGAGGCTTCGTGCGGCCCTTCTGCATGGCCTACGTTGCAGCAGATGAAAAGAAGATCATGCTGCAGTTTCAGGAGCTTTCTCTTCGCTTCTCGCAGGCTTCAGAGTGCCTGAAGGCCGGGAACAGGAGAGCATTTGCCAAGGAACTCCAGAGGAAGCTCCGAGACCTTGAGTAAGAATGCCAGCGCAACCTTAACTGTTCTCCTACATACAGTTTAAAAAGACTTCATCCAAATGAGAAGTTTACATCAGATAGTTGTATTCAGATTCTCAGTGAGCAGGATTTCTTGGCAGCTTGATCTACTGATGTGTGCTAGAATGATGCTTCTGTGTTTCTGTGGGCTAGAAGGATCAGGGATGGGTGTCATTGTAGAGTACTGACACTCTATAACACAAACAGGTGCTCTAAATAGAAGGTAGGGGATTCTCAACCCTTAAAGGAAAAACCTTGTGTGTTTGGACATTTAGCCAGCAGAAAATAAGTGATGAGAGATTAGTTTGATTTGATATAATTTGATTAACTAGTTTGATTTGAACTGTGGGGCTGAGTTTTGGCACAGCTGTTATTTGAATCAAATGTTAACATGATGGCATTAAAAATATGAGTAATCTGATATTTAATTGATACTATGTTGATAGGTTTCAAAATATTTTTAAACTGCTATAATGCTAAATTAAATGTGAGAGGATTATCCTGTCCTCCGGCGACAATGTGCCCTCACCAGACACTTTATTAGGCACATCTTTGAAGCACCGTGTTGGCCCCCGTTTTACCTTCAGAACAGCTTTAAATCTTCATGGTTTAGATTCAGCAAGATGCTAGAAGCTTTTCTCAGATTTTGATCCGTATTGACATGAGAGCATCACACAGTTACTGCAGATTTGTCGCATGGACATCTGTGATGTGAATCTCCTGTTCCACAGGAGAGCTTCCACTGAGATCTGGTGACTGTGGCAGCCGTATGAGTACAGTGAGCTCATTGTCATGTTCAAGAAACCAGTTTGAGATGATTAATGTTTTTTGAAATGATGTTATTCTGTTGAAAGCAGCCATCAGATGATCACTGTAGTCATAAAGGGATGGACATGGTAAGCAACAACACTCAGGTGGACTGTGACGTAACAAGAAACTGTAGCCTCAGTTTTTTGTTCTTAGCTGACAGGACCCAGTGTGGTCTTCAGCTGCTGTACATGTTGTGCGTTCAGTGACTTTCCTCTGCATAACTTGGCTGTAACAAGCAGTTATTTGAGTAGCTGTAGCCTTCCTGCCATCTGGAAGTTCCCCTTTGGTGTCAAGAAGACATTTTCTCCCAGAGAACTGTCGCTCACTGGACATTTTCTGTTTTTCAAACCAGTCTCTGTAAATCCAAGAGATGTTTGTGTGGCACAGTCGGTAGTAATAGCAGTCGCTTCTAAAATATTTCAAACATTCCTTAAATGCTTTGAGTTGCTGCCACGTGATTGACTGATTAGATATTTGAACAGCTATATTTCGTAAAGTGGCCTGTGATTGTATTTCTGTACAGAATTTAATCCATTTTGTAGCTGTCAAAAAATCCATTTGACCATTGATTAATGTATTGGTAAAATCAGTTAGCAGATCAATACAGATATCATTGGAGCCACAATAATAGCATTGCTAGAAATAAAATGATCCCCACTCTGCTCCAAGATGTGGGTCTCAGCCGCAGGTATCCAGTGTTTCCTGTGCTGGGTTAGTCTTATCCTGTTGTGTCAGGTAATATTTATATCCCTGTGTGGAAAAACAGGTCGATCACTATCTCTGTTGTGCTCTCCTCAGGTACACTCACTCTGTGCTGCAGCGGGAGGAGGGCCTGCAAAGAGAGGCGGGGCCTCAGAGCATGTACTCTGCTCATGCTGTGGAAAAGGCCAACGAACTGGCCAATGTGGAAAAGAGCATTTTTGAACACAGGGACTTGCTGAAGCAGATCAGCTCCTACCACCGCCGTCCACGACGGGATCCTCACGCTGTCACCTGCCAAAAGTGTGTGGACGAGTGCTTGAGTGAGTGCGAAGAGCTGCTGAACAAATACGCCAAGATTGCCTACCCTTGTGGTTACAGTGAGAAAGCGGGGAAAGGAGAGGATGGACAGGGTCATCCTCGTGGACAAGGTGAAGATGATGATGATGATGATGAGGAGGAGGGTGTTAAACGCAAGCTCTCCTACACGCCACAGCTGATCAAAGCTAAATCTGCCAAATGTTTTGACAAGCGCCTGAAGACCCTGCAGGAGCTGTGTGACAAGACTTTCTATGAGGCCACTGTGGAGCTCCTGAAGGAGACAGAAAGAAGTTTCCGGGGTGACCTGTGTTACCTCTACACACGCCGCCTGGACAAGGCACTGCAGAGAAAACAGAGAGTCACTGCCTTTTTGTTTGAGGAGGACCTCAGTGATGATGACGAGGATGAACTGGGAACACTAAGACCATTCTGTGCTGTGAACCATGCTGTAGATAATTATGTACTCTTAAATCCGCCTCCTATTGTTCTGACACCAGAACCTCATGAGCTGGATGCGCTGGAACGTCCGGAGCATCTAGACCCGGCTTCTGAGACCAGTGTTACTCAGGAGAGTGAGCTCGGACTTGGGGAGAGTCATCTGGAGTCCTCTCCTTCAGACCAGACTCTTGAAACCCAGGAGAGCTCAGAGGAGACCAAAGGAAGCTTCAGCAGTGATAAGAGTGGAGTGGGTCTAGCAGAGATGCAGCAGGGTCTGGTTAGTATGAAGTCAGAAGCGCCTGATCCTGACTCTGACTTGACCCCTGACCCAAACCATAACCTGGAGAGAGAGAGCAGCAGTGAAGAGATGGAGACAACTGCAGGGGAGGATGAAGGTGAGAATGGTGGACACCAGACACCCGTGTCTTTGTTGGAAGTGGTGTCTGAGCTTGAGGCCAACCGGGAGGAGGAGTGCGAAGGAGTAAGTGGGTCTGAGTTGCTGGCTCCGATAGACACAGCATGCTGTATGGCCCAGGAGGGTTTCCTCTATGAGGCTTCTGCCCCAGAGGCGGTGCCTCGTCTCTGCCAAAACTCCCATCTGCAGCCCTCTCAAACTCTTGTGGTCAGCCAGGAACCCCAGGCCCTCCTTCCACTCCAGGATGACTACACTGTCGGCTCTCCGTGCTCGGAGAGCCCTGTGACTGGGTTGGAGCTGCCTAGCGGCCTCCTTGGAGATGCAGTTTCCCGTACTTCGGCGGAGGATGGGTCAGACTGCACCATGAGTGCCTCCACGGGGTCCGATCAGACCGCGTCACCTCTCGGCTATGGGGCGGTGGTGACCTTGCGTCAGAGGAAGAAGGCTGGCCAAGGAGCCTTGAGGTTTGTGCGTCAGTACCCCTTTGCCATCCAAGCCCTGTGGTGCCTGCTGAGTGGCAGAACCCTGGTGGTGCTCGGGGCAGACGAGGGGAGAGTCCGCCGGTTGGTGGCGGCTCTGGCTCTCTTCGTACCGGCTCCGGGGAAGTGTGGAGAGAGGGTTCAAGCTTGGTTGTCCTGTCCCTTCACCCTGACTGACCTGCAGAGGTGGAAACTCATTGGATTGCAGAGGTATGAATGGAGTCAAACTCTGATGCACTTCGGTATTATAGGTAGTTAATCACAGACATTCATACTTTCTAAGCTCAGGTAGGGTAGTACTAGGTAAATGAAACCAGTGAGTGATGATGCTTTTAACAAAGATTAAATAAAGCATAAAGTTTGCTTTTCACAGAACCTTAGCAAGTCTCCATCAATGTGAGGTTTGAAGTGACTGTTTATTCTACATTTTCTTGTTTGTGTTGCGCCGTACGCTACTCTTACTCATCCCCCGTGACTCACACTTTGATGACTCACACAGCCAAGCATACACGCAATACAACCTTGAGCACATCTGTCCCTGAACTTCTTTTTCTACTCATCTTTCTGGTGACAGCGTGGGCTGCGAATCCCCCAAAGTCATTCACACAAGATGGGGATCCAAGGCGACTGAGTGTATTTGTTACACTCATCCAGTTGATACATACACAACACGTATAACATTCAGAATTGTGCAATGCTAAAGCTGTGCAGCAGGTAATGTAGCACTACAGTGAAATCATTCATAAGTAGATAAAGTATCAGAATTGGTACATAAACTCTTTTATTATTAAAAGACTTGCCTTTTTGAATGATCTTAGTGTGAAATCACAAATCATTAATCCTCCATTTAGAAGTCAACTTTAAAAGTCTAAAGACTCAGAAAAATTACAGTCTATTTAATTCAACTCTCTATCACCAAATCACAACAGTCACTTCAAGGTGCTTTATATTGCAAGGTAAAGATCCTACAATAATACAAAGAAAACTCCAACATTAGGAAATCATCTGTGAGAAAGCACATGGCAACAGTGGGAAGGAAAAACTGCCTTTTACCAGGAAGAAACTTCCAACAGAACCAAGCTCAGGGAGGGGGAGCTATCTGCCAAGAGTAGTTATGAGTAAGGGGAGGGAGACAGGACAAAAACACATTGTTGAAGAAAGCCAGAGATTATTTTTTTCAGTAAAAGGACTACATGTTGCAATCCCTGACAATGCAGATTACATGCAGAGTGTTGTGTAAACACATATTGAGTGAAGAAGAAACGCCCAGTGCACCATGGGAATCCACCAGCAACTTGAGGCTGTTGCAGTGTGACAAAAATAAGGGTGGGTTGAGGTGACCTGATCCAGCCCCAACTATGTGCTTTATCAAAAAGGACAGTTTTAAACCTAATCTTTAAAGTAGAAAAGGTGTCTGTCTCTTGAATCCAAAGTGGGAGCTGGTTCCACAGAAGAGGGGCCTGGGAGCTGAAGGCTCTGCCTCCCATTCTACTTTTAAATATCCTACTTTTCTTTTTTTTTTAATATGCAGATTGAAGGATATATATTCTGGTCAGAAAAAGACTCAAAGATTCCTCACGGTGTTACTTTACAATGAAGTAAACAAGAAAAGGGGAGAACATTAACTAATCTCAAACACCTGGTAGCATAGTTAGATTGGTTACACAAGTTACTGTATATAACAAACAGCTGGGCAGTGCAGTGGTGTATCAGTCAGCTTGAACCTGTCCAAAGACCAATATGAAGTGGCTGTTTATAGGACCGTAAACGGCTATCCATCTTCCTGTGTTTGCCTGTTTTTAAAAATAAATATATATTTTAAAAAAAAGCCAAATCAAAAACGTAGGTAAACAGCTGAACAGATGTTGCCTTGAATGCATGAAATTAAATGAGTCACGTGCAAATAAATTGTAAGTGGATGAGAGTTAAATATCCAAACCCAGTTGCTACCCAGTTGATGGTGCTATCAAAGGGATAAAAAATGTATTCCTTGATCTCCCCAGCTCTGTGCAACTGTAGCTGTCCTTGGACTGTTAAAGTAACATTTAGGTTTTCTTGCTCTGAAGACAGTTTGTAGTCTTGCTTATAGCCAGAAGTATATAAAAAAACAAAAAGTAAAACCTTCAAAATGCATCTAGTGATTGAAATTCTGACATAAAACAGCAGTTTTCCAAAACTGTAATACAGGCCAAATTGGAAAATTGTGTAACTGAAAATTCAAATGCCTAATGGGATTGTTTTTTTAATTAATGGCTCCACAGAGCCCTTAATTTGGTGCTTTTACCCACTTTTAAAATATTGTTTCAGTTATCTGCTGCACTGTACATCAGATGTGATTTTTGTGTCCCATCAGATTGTTCTCATTAGTCTAATTGTTTTTCCAAATACAGCCCTTTCCATACTGGGTTTAACTATTACATGCACATGCTACAGTATAGTTTGGCCTGTGATTATATTCTGTTAGGTGGTTGCTAGGCAAAATAGAGATATCATAATGTATCATGCATACGTTTTTTTTTTTGTTTTGTTTTAGAGATTAGGTGTTATTGGCATAAAATTAAAAATGACCTTGTCCTTTACCAGGTGTTATAGGTGCATAAACCCTACACAGGTAATTTTTGCCAGTTGCTAGGCAATGTGATGATGCCAAAAATAAGGGAGGATGCAATGAGATGAATTTTCAGGAGCCTGAAATGTTCCAAGTGTGGTTGCTGAACTCCTGATAGTTCCTTTTATCATGAGACTCATGAGTAGCATTCAGAATTGCCTTAGTTGTTTTTGAGTAACGGGAGAGAGGGAGAACTAACAAGGATCGCTGTCTCGCTCTCTTCCCCACAGGGTCGCATCCCCGCTGGGCTCTAGCATGCTTTACTCGCTCTCCCGCTACAGCCGCTACATCTCCATCCTGGACGCTGACCAGAAGACCTTGCGCTGCCCGCCGTATCGTGGCCAGCTGCTCGCTAACATCGCTGACCACCGCACCTACATCCGCCGGGGCTCCACCTA
This sequence comes from Pundamilia nyererei, assembly GCF_000239375.1. Classification (NCBI taxonomy): domain Eukaryota; kingdom Metazoa; phylum Chordata; class Actinopteri; order Cichliformes; family Cichlidae; genus Pundamilia; species Pundamilia nyererei. Next base: position 134,875 of record NW_005187751.1, on the reverse strand, counting down.
CTTCCTCCACTTACAGAGTACGCTCTGTCACCTAGCGGCCAAGGCCTTCTTGTTCACTTTCACCCATCACCTCCACCTGCCAGTCAGCGCCACCGAGGGGCCCGAGGTCGTGGAGAGCCGCCGCCGGTGCTTCCTGCAGGAGCAGCTGGGGCTTGGCGAGGAGGACAGCCAGATACTGCTCTACCTCAGTCAGCTCATCACTCAGCAGTACCTACAGCCCAATGGCAGTAGTGCAGCAGCACCGTCTTTTAGTTTTAACTACACCACCAGCATTTTATATAAGATCTAATACTACACAGGGAGGAGGATTGTTACATTTTTGCAGAATTCATCTGTGATATTTCACTTTTTAATGGACCAAATGTGATCTTAATAAGGTCTAAGGTCAGTTTAGTTTCAGGACAAAACTCACTGCACTGGTTATTGTTTTATCTGTGCTCCATCTCCCCGTCTCTCTCTGCCTTGCTGTCTTTTTCCTTCGGAGCAGAGAGAAGGATACAGAGTGAGTTGTGACTGTGTGAGTGGATCACTTGAGTGTATTCGATCTGGAGCATATTGACGCAGCCACCGAGCAGAGCAACAGAGCGCACACACACACACACACACGCACACGCACACACACACCTGTTAAATGTTACAGAACTCAATCTGACGCCACTGCTCGTGTGTGCTCAGCCGGCAGCTTGCAAGCAGGTTCGGTCTCAGCTAAGTGTCAACACCTACCAGTCACGGAGCAGTTTGTCAGCTTTGACTTCATTCGCGCTATATGTAAACATGTTTTTCAGGCTTATGGGAACAACCTCACATATGCTGACACTTTGTGCCCATCGAGGACAGACGTCTGCTTACGACACCTAATTAGCACCGCGGAGGCTTATTACAGCAGGTTTTCGTGACATTCCTATCTATTTGAAAATCACCGCAGAACTTTCAAAGGTCAAAACACTTTAATTTTCTTCGTTTTGCACATCCACAGTTATTTTTCATCCTCTCTTTGTTATGAATTAATTTTAAAGCACATTCCTGCACAGATGAATGTCCTGCTACAGTCTGAATTTGACCGAGTTAGACTTAACCTGTGAGAGCACTAAGGGCTGCTGGGTTGCTCATGCATGAAGAAGTTAGAAGAACTTGGATTCATTCAGCTCCATGTGATAAGTTGCATGTACTGTAATTGCACACGAATTTAACCATGTATAGAGCCAGCAGCTGCCGAAACCTGTTGGTATTCACTCCTGCTGAGCATTTTCACTATTATTATTCCTCACACAGTCAGGAAGATTTTATAGCCTCTTAACCTAAATGTATTCGATTTCACTGTTGTCTTAAACTTGTGTGAGGCTGTCGTGGTGTTGGGGTGTTCGCTGTACTGATAATCTTTTCGGTTTCGTCGTGTTTAGATGAAGTGACTTTGACCAGACGCTGAACAGTTTTGAGGACGCTTTTTGTTTTGTATAGTTTTTATTATGAGAGGAAATTCTTTCTCATGCCATCCGGGGTTTGATTTCAGACAGTTGCCTGTCCTTTATTTAACAAACCTTTGCTGGGGATGTGTTCTGAACAAGTCTCTGTTGTGTATTTATTGTTATTTTTGATTCTGACCATTTGTCTGTGATTTGTGCACATTTGTGTTTGGACAATTGAAGAAGTAAGACATTTTAAAGTGGCTGTATTATTATTCTAATTTACAGAACCATGCTTTCATTGCTGAGCTCCAGTAGTGTAACTTCCCACGATTCACACAGTAGTCTGTATTTATCTTACTTTAAATTGGGCACCTTAGTTCATCCAGTGTGTGAAACAAGCTGTCCCTTTTAGCCACCTTCCTGCTGATTGGCTGCTCTTCACCTGACTTTTACTACAGAATCTGGTGCAGGTGACTGGCGCCATCTCCATGTACCCATTTATAAAGTTCTGAAAACAAACTGTAAGCCTATTAAAATGCACAGTTTCACGACTTCCCGATTCGATCCAGAAGAAGAAGATAGTGAATTTAAGGTTTTACAGACAAGTTTACGCTGTCTGCTTATTGTGGGACAGAACACTGGATATTTATTTCAGTGTTTGCACAAAGTATATCCTCTTTAATAGTTGTATAGATGAGGAAAGTGGCTGAAATTGACACTAAAGTGGAAAACTGTAAAGAAATACCAAAGGTATGTATGTGGCCAGTAAAGTGTTCTGACAGTAAAGTATAACTGCTATTACTTCTAATCAAAGCTCGCAAGCTTTAGCATAACTGCAAGAGCAGCTTAGCTAAATGTAAATGTGCCCTTCATTGTAATTACTAACTTACAGGTCACTTATAGCCTGGGGTTCGGACTCCTCAACCTTTAAGCATAATAGGTCCACTTTAATTATTGAAGTTATATTGGCCAGTAATGAAGAAGCGTCCTCGACAGTGTCTTTAAATTTTATTGTTCCTAGTTCTGTGGCGTCAGTGATTGGAGCTGTCATGGTAACTGTACTTGTGAATGCATGGTTTTAATGTGAAAGGTCAAACAGCATAGGATCAAGTCTGCTGTCTTCTAACTACAATCAAGGCTTTTAAAACAATTGACAGCAATCTGAAAATTTTAAAATTCCATTCAGTGTATTATTTCCGTTTAGTGCAGTTCGGGCTTAGTGATTATCATTCTTTTGCTGCATGTGATGTCTGTTTAAAGCGCTTGAAAGCTACTTTTTGTTTCTGCTCAAATGTTACAGCATTTGTTTTTTGTTTTTTAGTAGCTAATGTCTCCCTAATGCAAAAAGGTGAATGTAATCTGAAAAAGCCATACCACAGTGTGCTTAACATGTTGTCACTCAGTGTCCTTACGTTGCCATATCATGTCTACCTTTCATCATGAGGGGGCGCTGAGCTGTCTTCCGCTCCGTACGGCGGTGTGTTTGCCAGTGACCTGAATAAAGCACGTTGTGAATGTCTTGATGTTTTTAATGCCATGTTGATGATATTCATTTATTAAATTATTTTTTTGCCTGATTAAGCACTTGTAATCGTGTTGATAATGCTGAACCTTACTGTGAGAAACTGCAAAGACAGACCAGCACAACCCGCAGTACAAATCACCCTTAAGCAGGACAGAGACCAGCAGATTTGTGTCTGCGTGAGTGGCTTTAGTGATGGCAGAGGTGTCAGTGTTTGAGGTGTCATGAATAATAAATGTTCAGCTGTGAATACATCTAATTGCAATGCTGGAGCAGCAGAAGGAAAAGTGGCTGAGGGTGGAGAAAGTGCCAGTAAATGAATAATGTGGGGAGAAAAAAAGTCTGCACCAATACAGAAATGATTCCTCTTGATTTTATTTCCATGCTCTGCAGGAAGTGAACGTGTGGGCAGGTCAGTGTCTAACTTGTGATGTTTGGTTCAGTCTTTAATGATCAAATGATTTTGTAGGGAACATGCTTTGATGTCTCTGGTGTTTGTTGTTTAGCATCTTGGTAAAATTCAAAGACGATAAACTGTCTTCATTATATCTTGCTTTTGAGAATATGTTTTTTGGAAGAAATATATAAATGTTTAGTACTGTGCAAAAGTATCAAGTCGCTCCTCATTTCTCTATATTTAGCTAGGAAATGGAAATATAGGTGCATATATATATATAAAAAAAAAACAGTGTGCAATTCTAACAAGCTTGAAAGTCAAAATTTGGTACGATCACCTTTATTCTTCAACACACTTATTCTCTCTAAGGCAGTTTTTTTTTTTTTTTTTT